>NW_026991829.1:0-156074 GCF_029215605.1 Mirounga angustirostris
AGCCCCAGCGTGCTCCTCTCGTCAACCCCTCCGCCTGCCCTGGCCTTGGCTCCTGCGTGCCTGCGAGCCTGCCTTGGGGTGAGGCGCCTCCAGCATCTCAGAGTCCCAGAAGTCCCGGCGATCTCCCCAACTGTCTCTGGACTTCCCAGCCGGACCGCCCCCTCCGCCGCCGCTCCCGCCGCCGCCGCCTCCTCCTACGCCGCCGCCGCCGCCGCCACTGCCACTGTGGTTTGGAACCCGAGATGCCTAGGGGGGGCGTTCGGTCTTGGAGGCAGGCATGCGGAGTGTTCACAGCGCCCCGAACTCCCCAACCAGAGACCCTGGGCAGCAGTCCACCCCCGTGGCCCCTCCCCCGCCAACCTTCCCCTGACACCCCCCCCACGCACCCCCCATCACCAGGACAGGACTGAGCGATACGGGAGCCCGGCTGACAGAGACAGACACACAGACACACAGGGAAAGACAGACAGGCACACGGAGGGGTAGTCGGAGCGAGAGAGGAAGAGAGAGACACGGGGAGAACGAGGATCCAACACTCAGACCCGCACTGAACCCCCGAACAGACACACAGAGACCCTGACCTGGATGCGGATGGGGATACGGAAAGGGACGGACTCGCCGGTGCACGCAAGGGACCCAGACACACACCACACACACCGGAGGCTGTGTTGGCGAGGCAGCTAGGCTCTGGGGGTGTGGTGGAGCTTGGCCAGGTTTTGGCAAGCTCACCGCGCCCTGGTGCTGCTAGAGGAGCCCCTCGGAGCGCCAGGAAGCACAGCCAAGTTGCCTGGAATCCCCTTCTGCTCCCATGCCTGCCCAGCAACCACACTGGCCTGGGGGCATGCGGGGGACTCTTTCCTTGGTCTCGTCGTTTATTTGGGGGTACCCCTCGACGCCGACGCCGTGGTGCCGGGCGCGCCCCCACTGCCTTGCTGAGGGAGGGGGCCTTGCTGTTAGCTGCGCTGCTGTGGGGAGAAAGACTTCGGCCCAGGGTGCCAGCGGCCCCGAGGGCCAGGGCGGTCGGCCATCTTTGGTGCTGGGCAGAGGGAGGGAGGGCCCAGGGCGGGGCCCAGGGGCAAAGGGACGGTGGTCGGCGGGAAGGAAGAGAAGGCCCTGCGGAGCTGGAGTGCAGCCCAGGGCTGGTGGGAGAAGGTGTAGGCGTGCCCAGTCACCAGGGGGAGCCGGTTGTCCGGCGGCTTGGGCATCCAGGGCGGCCCAAGGTAATGGCGAGGGGCGGCGGCATGAGGGCCCCAAGGCCAGGAACCAGGGAGTGCACGCATGGGAGGCAGGGTCAACTCCCGCACGCCCTCCCCCGGCCCCAACGCCCCCCCAGTCCTCGCCACCTTCGCCCACTCCCTCCCTCCGTTGCGGCTGTCCTCTCTGCTGCCTCAACCTCCCCACCCCGTTCCCATCGCCGCCCAGCGAGCCCCACTGGTTCCTGTGAGGGTGGGCCTTGTTGCTTGGAGTTGGAGGAGCTGGGTTGGAGCCGCCAGTCCCTGCAGCGGGCGGCTCCAGCGGGCCTGTGAATCGCCGTGGGGTGCCCGGGAGTAAGGGGGCAGCGGAGCAAGGGATGTTTGGAGGAAGGCTTGCTGGGCAAAGGGGGGCGGTGGAGGCACAGGGAGAAGAAGGGAGGCCGAAGGAGAAAGAAAAAAGCCAAGAAAGTAGCCTCAGAACCAGAGTCCAGGGCACCCGGGAACGGTCTCCCATCCAAGTCCTGACCGGATCCGACCCTGCTTAGCTTCCAAGAGCAGAAGAGATGCGCTGCCATCAGGCCACTAGGGCCATAGGCCTGAGAGGCTGCTGCTGCGACCCACATCAGACTGCTCTGGGCCTCCGGGCCCCAGCGTGCTCCTCTTGTCACCCCTCCACCTGCCCTGTGCTTTGCTCCTGCGTGCCTGCGAGCCTGCCTTGGGGTGAGGCGCCTCCAGCATCTCAGAGTCGCAGAAGTCCTGGCGATCTCCCCAAGTGTCTCTGGACTTCCCAGCAGGACCGCCCCCTCCGCCGCCGCTCCCGCCGCCGCCTCCTCCTCCTCCTCCTCCTCCTCCCCCGCCGCCACCGCCGCCTCCGCCGCCGCTGTCGTTTGGAACCCGAGATGCCTAGGGGGGGCGTTCGGTCTTGGAGGCAGGCATGCGGAGTGTTCTCAGCGCCCCCAACTCCCCAACCGCAGCCCTGGGTCTAGCGTGGCAAGCCACCCCGCCTTGCTCAATGGCGGCCCGAAGTCAAGGGCGCCACCAGAGACCCTGGGCAGCAGTCCACCGCCGTGGCCCGTCCCCCTCTATCCTTCCCGTGACACCCCTCCCCCACGAACCCCCCATCACCAGGACAGGACTGAGAGATACGGGAGCCCGGCTGACATAGACAGACACAAAGACACACAGGGAAAGCCAGAGATACGCACGGAGGGGTAGTCGGAGCGAGAGAGGAAGAGAGAGACACGGGGAGACCGAGGATCCAACACACAGACCCGCACTGAACCCCCGAACAGACACACAGAGATCCTGACCTGGATGCGGATGGGGACACGGAAAGGGACAGCCTCGCCGGTGCACGCAAGGGACCCAGACACACACCACACACACCGGAGGCTGTGTTGGCGAGGCAGCTAGCCTCTGGGGGTGTGGTGGAGCTTGGCCAGGTTTTGGCAAGCTGACCGCGCCCTGGTGCTGCTAGAGGAGCCCCTCGGAGCGCCAGGAAGCACAGCCAAGTTGCCTGGAATCCCCTTCTGCTCCCATGCCTGCCCAGCAACTACACTGGCCTGGGGGCATGCGGGGGACTCTTTCCTTGGTCTCGTCGTTTATTTGGGGGTACCCCTCGACGCCGACGCCGTGGTGCCGGGCGCGCCCCCACTGCCTTGCTGAGGGAGCGGGCCTCGCTGTTAGGTGCGCTGCTGTGGGGAGAAGGACTTAGGCTCAGGGTGCCAGCGGCCCCAAGGTCCAGGGCGGTCGGCCATCTTTGGTGCTGGGCAGAGGGAGCGAGGGCCCAGGGCGGGGCCCAGGGGCAAAGGGACGGTGGTCGGCGGGAAGGAAGAGAAGGCCCTGCGGGGCTGGAGCGCAGCGCAGGGCTGGTGGGAGAAGGTGTAGGCGTGCCCAGTCACCAGGGGGAGCCTGTTGTCCGGTGGCTTGGGCATCCAGGGCGACCCAAGGGAAAGGCGAGGGGCGGCGGCATGAGGGCCCCAAGGGCAGGAACGAGGGAGGGCACGCATGGGAGGCAGGGTGAACTCCCGCACGCGCTCCCCCCTCCCCATCGCCCCCCAGTCCTCGCCACCTTCGCCCACTCCCTCCCTCCGTAGCGGCTGCCCTCTCTGAGGCCTCAGCCTCCACACCCCGTTCCCATCGCCCCCCAGCGAGCCCCACTGGTTCCTGTGAGGGTGGGCCTTGTGACTTGGAGTTGGAGGAGCTGGATTCGAGCCGCCTGTCGCTGCAGCGGGCGGCTCCAGCGGGCCTATGAACCGCCGTGGGGTGCCCGGGGGTAAGGGGGCAACGGGGCAAGGGATGTTTGGAGGAAGGCTTGCTGGGCAAAGGGGGGCGGTGGAGGCACAGGGAGAAGAAGGGAGGCCGAAGGAGAAAGAAAAAAGCCAAGAAAGTAGCCTCAGAACAAGAGTGCAGGGCACCCGGGAACGGTCTCCCATCCAAGTCCTGAGCGGATCCGACCCTGCTTAGCTTCCAAGAGCAGAAGAGATGCGCTGCCATCAGGCCGCTAGGGCCAAAGGCCTGAGAGGCTGATGCTGCGACTCCCAGCAGACTGCTCTTGGCCTCCGAGCCCCAGCGTGCTCCTCTCGTCAACCCCTCCGCCTGCCCTGGCCTTGGCTCCTGCGTGCCTGCGCGCCTGCCTTGGGGTGAGGCGCCTCCAGCATCTCAGAGTCGCAGAAGTCCCGGCGATCTCCCCAACTGTCTCTGGACTTCCCAGCCGGACCGCCCCCTCCGCCGCCGCTCCCGCCGCCGTCGCCTCCTCCTACGCCGCCGCCGCCGCCGCCGCCGCCACTGTGGTTTGGAACCCGAGATGCCTAGGGGGGGCGTTCGGTCTTGGAGGCAGGCATGCGGAGTGTTCACAGCGCCCCGAACTCCCCAACCAGAGACCCTGGGCAGCAGTCCACCCCCGTGGCCCCACCCCCGCCAACCTTCCCCTGACAACCCCCCACGCACCCCCCATCACCAGGACAGGACTGAGAGATACGGGAGCCCGGCTGACAGAGACAGACACACAGACACACAGGGAAAGACAGAGAGGCACACGGAGGGGTAGTCGGAGCGAGAGAGGAAGAGAGAGACACGGGGAGAACGAGGATCCAACACACAGACCCGCACTGAACCCCCGAACAGACAGACAGAGACCCTGACCTGGATGCGGATGGGGACACGGAAAGGGACGGACTCGCCGGTGCACGCAAGGGACCCAGACACACACCACACACACCGGAGGCTGTGTTGGCGAGGCAGCTAGCCTCTGGGGGTGTGGTGGAGCTTGGCCAGGTTTTGGCAAGCTGACCGCGCCCTGGTGCTGCTAGAGGAGCCCCTCGGAGCGCCAGGAAGCACAGCCAAGTTGCCTGGAATCCCCTTCTGCTCCCATGCCTGCCCAGCAACCACACTGGCCTGGGGGCATGCGGGGGACTCTTTCCTTGGTCTCGTCGTTTATTTGGGGGTACCCCTCGACGCCGACGCCGTGGTGCCGGGCGCGCCCCCACTGCCTTGCTGAGGGAGCGGGCCTTGCTGTTAGCTGCGCTGCTGTGGGGAGAAGGACTTCGGCCCAGGGTGCCAGCGGCCCCGAGGGCCAGGACGGTCGGCCATTTTGGTGCTGGGCAGAGGGAGGGAGGGCCCAGGGCGGGGCCCAGGGGCAAAGGGACGGTGGTCGGCGGGAAGGAAGAGAAGGCCCTGCGGGGCTGGAGCGCAGCCCAGGGCTGGTGGGAGAAGGTGTAGGCGTGCCCAGTCACCAGGGGGAGCCGGTTGTTCGGCGGCTTGGGCATCCAGGGCGGCCCAAGGGAATGGCGAGGGGCGGCGGCATGAGGGCCCCAAGGCCAGGAACCAGGGAGTGCACGCATGGGAGGCAGGGTGAACTCCCGCCCGCGCTCCCCCCGCCCCATCGCCCCCCCAGTCCTCGCCACCTTCGCCCACTCCCTCCCTCCGAAGCGGCAGCCCTCTCTGCCGCCTCAGCCTCCCCACCCCCTTCCCATCGCCCCCCCGCGAGCCCCACTGGTTCCTGTGAGGGTGGGCCTTGTGACTTGGAGTTGGAGGAGCTGGGTTGGAGCCGCCTGTCGCTGCAGCGGGCGGCTCCAGCGGGCCTGTGAACCGCCGTGGGGTGCCCGGGGGTAAGGGGGCAACGGGGCAAGGGATGTTTGGAGGAAGGCTTGCTGGGCAAAGGGGGGCGGTGGAGGCACAGGGAGAAGAAGGGAGGCCGAAGGAGAAAGAAAAAAGCCAAGAAAGTAGCCTCAGAACAAGAGTGCAGGGCACCCGGGAACGGTCTCCCATCCAAGTCCTGAGCGGATCCGACCCTGCTTAGCTTCCAAGAGCAGAAGAGATGCGCTGCCATCAGGCCGCTAGGGCCAGAGGCCTGAGAGGCTGCTGCTGCGACCCACAGCAGACTGCTCTGGGCCTCCGAGCCCCAGCGTGCTCCTCTCGTCAACCCCTCCGCCTGCCCTGGCCTTGGCTCCTGCGTGCCTGCGAGCCTGCCTTGGGGTGAGGCGCCTCCAGCATCTCAGAGTCCCAGAAGTCCCGGCGATCTCCCCAACTGTCTCTGGACTTCCCAGCCGGACCGCCCCCTCCGCCGCCGCTCCCGCCGCCGCCGCCTCCTCCTACGCCGCCGCCGCCGCCGCCACTGCCACTGTGGTTTGGAACCCGAGATGCCTAGGGGGGGCGTTCGGTCTTGGAGGCAGGCATGCGGAGTGTTCACAGCGCCCCGAACTCCCCAACCAGAGACCCTGGGCAGCAGTCCACCCCCGTGGCCCCTCCCCCGCCAACCTTCCCCTGACACCCCCCCCACGCACCCCCCATCACCAGGACAGGACTGAGCGATACGGGAGCCCGGCTGACAGAGACAGACACACAGACACACAGGGAAAGACAGACAGGCACACGGAGGGGTAGTCGGAGCGAGAGAGGAAGAGAGAGACACGGGGAGAACGAGGATCCAACACTCAGACCCGCACTGAACCCCCGAACAGACACACAGAGACCCTGACCTGGATGCGGATGGGGATACGGAAAGGGACGGACTCGCCGGTGCACGCAAGGGACCCAGACACACACCACACACACCGGAGGCTGTGTTGGCGAGGCAGCTAGGCTCTGGGGGTGTGGTGGAGCTTGGCCAGGTTTTGGCAAGCTCACCGCGCCCTGGTGCTGCTAGAGGAGCCCCTCGGAGCGCCAGGAAGCACAGCCAAGTTGCCTGGAATCCCCTTCTGCTCCCATGCCTGCCCAGCAACCACACTGGCCTGGGGGCATGCGGGGGACTCTTTCCTTGGTCTCGTCGTTTATTTGGGGGTACCCCTCGACGCCGACGCCGTGGTGCCGGGCGCGCCCCCACTGCCTTGCTGAGGGAGGGGGCCTTGCTGTTAGCTGCGCTGCTGTGGGGAGAAAGACTTCGGCCCAGGGTGCCAGCGGCCCCGAGGGCCAGGGCGGTCGGCCATCTTTGGTGCTGGGCAGAGGGAGGGAGGGCCCAGGGCGGGGCCCAGGGGCAAAGGGACGGTGGTCGGCGGGAAGGAAGAGAAGGCCCTGCGGAGCTGGAGTGCAGCCCAGGGCTGGTGGGAGAAGGTGTAGGCGTGCCCAGTCACCAGGGGGAGCCGGTTGTCCGGCGGCTTGGGCATCCAGGGCGGCCCAAGGTAATGGCGAGGGGCGGCGGCATGAGGGCCCCAAGGCCAGGAACCAGGGAGTGCACGCATGGGAGGCAGGGTCAACTCCCGCACGCCCTCCCCCGGCCCCAACGCCCCCCCAGTCCTCGCCACCTTCGCCCACTCCCTCCCTCCGTTGCGGCTGTCCTCTCTGCTGCCTCAACCTCCCCACCCCGTTCCCATCGCCGCCCAGCGAGCCCCACTGGTTCCTGTGAGGGTGGGCCTTGTTGCTTGGAGTTGGAGGAGCTGGGTTGGAGCCGCCAGTCCCTGCAGCGGGCGGCTCCAGCGGGCCTGTGAATCGCCGTGGGGTGCCCGGGAGTAAGGGGGCAGCGGAGCAAGGGATGTTTGGAGGAAGGCTTGCTGGGCAAAGGGGGGCGGTGGAGGCACAGGGAGAAGAAGGGAGGCCGAAGGAGAAAGAAAAAAGCCAAGAAAGTAGCCTCAGAACCAGAGTCCAGGGCACCCGGGAACGGTCTCCCATCCAAGTCCTGACCGGATCCGACCCTGCTTAGCTTCCAAGAGCAGAAGAGATGCGCTGCCATCAGGCCACTAGGGCCATAGGCCTGAGAGGCTGCTGCTGCGACCCACATCAGACTGCTCTGGGCCTCCGGGCCCCAGCGTGCTCCTCTTGTCACCCCTCCACCTGCCCTGTGCTTTGCTCCTGCGTGCCTGCGAGCCTGCCTTGGGGTGAGGCGCCTCCAGCATCTCAGAGTCGCAGAAGTCCTGGCGATCTCCCCAAGTGTCTCTGGACTTCCCAGCAGGACCGCCCCCTCCGCCGCCGCTCCCGCCGCCGCCTCCTCCTCCTCCTCCTCCTCCTCCTCCTCCTCCTCCCCCGCCGCCACCGCCGCCTCCGCCGCCGCTGTCGTTTGGAACCCGAGATGCCTAGGGGGGGCGTTCGGTCTTGGAGGCAGGCATGCGGAGTGTTCTCAGCGCCCCCAACTCCCCAACCGCAGCCCTGGGTCTAGCGTGGCAAGCCACCCCGCCTTGCTCAATGGCGGCCCGAAGTCAAGGGCGCCACCAGAGACCCTGGGCAGCAGTCCACCGCCGTGGCCCGTCCCCCTCTAACCTTCCCGTGACACCCCCCCCCACGAACCCCCCATCACCAGGACAGGACTGAGAGATACGGGAGCCCGGCTGACATAGACAGACACAAAGACACACAGGGAAAGCCAGAGATACGCACGGAGGGGTAGTCGGAGCGAGAGAGGAAGAGAGAGACACGGGGAGACCGAGGATCCAACACACAGACCCGCACTGAACCCCCGAACAGACACACAGAGATCCTGACCTGGATGCGGATGGGGACACGGAAAGGGACAGCCTCGCCGGTGCACGCAAGGGACCCAGACACACACCACACACACCGGAGGCTGTGTTGGCGAGGCAGCTAGCCTCTGGGGGTGTGGTGGAGCTTGGCCAGGTTTTGGCAAGCTGACCGCGCCCTGGTGCTGCTAGAGGAGCCCCTCGGAGCGCCAGGAAGCACAGCCAAGTTGCCTGGAATCCCCTTCTGCTCCCATGCCTGCCCAGCAACTACACTGGCCTGGGGGCATGCGGGGGACTCTTTCCTTGGTCTCGTCGTTTATTTGGGGGTACCCCTCGACGCCGACGCCGTGGTGCCGGGCGCGCCCCCACTGCCTTGCTGAGGGAGCGGGCCTCGCTGTTAGGTGCGCTGCTGTGGGGAGAAGGACTTAGGCTCAGGGTGCCAGCGGCCCCAAGGTCCAGGGCGGTCGGCCATCTTTGGTGCTGGGCAGAGGGAGCGAGGGCCCAGGGCGGGGCCCAGGGGCAAAGGGACGGTGGTCGGCGGGAAGGAAGAGAAGGCCCTGCGGGGCTGGAGCGCAGCGCAGGGCTGGTGGGAGAAGGTGTAGGCGTGCCCAGTCACCAGGGGGAGCCTGTTGTCCGGTGGCTTGGGCATCCAGGGCGACCCAAGGGAAAGGCGAGGGGCGGCGGCATGAGGGCCCCAAGGGCAGGAACGAGGGAGGGCACGCATGGGAGGCAGGGTGAACTCCCGCACGCGCTCCCCCCTCCCCATCGCCCCCCAGTCCTCGCCACCTTCGCCCACTCCCTCCCTCCGTAGCGGCTGCCCTCTCTGAGGCCTCAGCCTCCACACCCCGTTCCCATCGCCCCCCAGCGAGCCCCACTGGTTCCTGTGAGGGTGGGCCTTGTGACTTGGAGTTGGAGGAGCTGGATTCGAGCCGCCTGTCGCTGCAGCGGGCGGCTCCAGCGGGCCTATGAACCGCCGTGGGGTGCCCGGGGGTAAGGGGGCAACGGGGCAAGGGATGTTTGGAGGAAGGCTTGCTGGGCAAAGGGGGGCGGTGGAGGCACAGGGAGAAGAAGGGAGGCCGAAGGAGAAAGAAAAAAGCCAAGAAAGTAGCCTCAGAACAAGAGTGCAGGGCACCCGGGAACGGTCTCCCATCCAAGTCCTGAGCGGATCCGACCCTGCTTAGCTTCCAAGAGCAGAAGAGATGCGCTGCCATCAGGCCGCTAGGGCCAAAGGCCTGAGAGGCTGATGCTGCGACTCCCAGCAGACTGCTCTTGGCCTCCGAGCCCCAGCGTGCTCCTCTCGTCAACCCCTCCGCCTGCCCTGGCCTTGGCTCCTGCGTGCCTGCGCGCCTGCCTTGGGGTGAGGCGCCTCCAGCATCTCAGAGTCGCAGAAGTCCCGGCGATCTCCCCAACTGTCTCTGGACTTCCCAGCCGGACCGCCCCCTCCGCCGCCGCTCCCGCCGCCGTCGCCTCCTCCTACGCCGCCGCCGCCGCCGCCACTGTGGTTTGGAACCCGAGATGCCTAGGGGGGGCGTTCGGTCTTGGAGGCAGGCATGCGGAGTGTTCACAGCGCCCCGAACTCCCCAACCAGAGACCCTGGGCAGCAGTCCACCCCCGTGGCCCCACCCCCGCCAACCTTCCCCTGACAACCCCCCACGCACCCCCCATCACCAGGACAGGACTGAGAGATACGGGAGCCCGGCTGACAGAGACAGACACACAGACACACAGGGAAAGACAGAGAGGCACACGGAGGGGTAGTCGGAGCGAGAGAGGAAGAGAGAGACACGGGGAGAACGAGGATCCAACACACAGACCCGCACTGAACCCCCGAACAGACAGACAGAGACCCTGACCTGGATGCGGATGGGGACACGGAAAGGGACGGACTCGCCGGTGCACGCAAGGGACCCAGACACACACCACACACACCGGAGGCTGTGTTGGCGAGGCAGCTAGCCTCTGGGGGTGTGGTGGAGCTTGGCCAGGTTTTGGCAAGCTGACCTCGCCCTGGTGCTGCTAGAGGAGCCCCTCGGAGCGCCAGGAAGCACAGCCAAGTTGCCTGGAATCCCCTTCTGCTCCCATGCCTGCCCAGCAACCACACTGGCCTGGGGGCATGCGGGGGACTCTTTCCTTGGTCTCGTCGTTTATTTGGGGGTACCCCTCGACGCCGACGCCGTGGTGCCGGGCGCGCCCCCACTGCCTTGCTGAGGGAGCGGGCCTTGCTGTTAGCTGCGCTGCTGTGGGGAGAAGGACTTCGGCCCAGGGTGCCAGCGGCCCCGAGGGCCAGGGCGGTCGGCCATTTTGGTGCAGGGCAGAGGGAGGGAGGGCCCAGGGCGGGGCCCAGGGGCAAAGGGACGGTGGTCGGCGGGAAGGAAGAGAAGGCCCTGCGGGGCTGGAGCGCAGCCCAGGGCTGGTGGGAGAAGGTGTAGGCGTGCCCAGTCACCAGGGGGAGCCGGTTGTTCGGCGGCTTGGGCATCCAGGGCGGCCCAAGGGAATGGCGAGGGGCGGCGGCATGAGGGCCCCAAGGCCAGGAACCAGGGAGTGCACGCATGGGAGGCAGGGTGAACTCCCGCACGCGCTCCCCCCGCCCCATCGCCCCCCCAGTCCTCGCCACCTTCGCCCACTCCCTCCCTCCGAAGCGGCAGCCCTCTCTGCCGCCTCAGCCTCCCCACCCCCTTCCCATCGCCCCCCCGCGAGCCCCACTGGTTCCTGTGAGGGTGGGCCTTGTGACTTGGAGTTGGAGGAGCTGGGTTGGAGCCGCCTGTCGCTGTAGCGGGCGGCTCCAGCGGGCCTGTGAACCGCCGTGGGGTGCCCGGGGGTAAGGGGGCAACGGGGCAAGGGATGTTTGGAGGAAGGCTTGCTGGGCAAAGGGGGGCGGTGGAGGCACAGGGAGAAGAAGGGAGGCCGAAGGAGAAAGAAAAAAGCCAAGAAAGTAGCCTCAGAACAAGAGTGCAGGGCACCCGGGAACGGTCTCCCATCCAAGTCCTGAGCGGATCCGACCCTGCTTAGCTTCCAAGAGCAGAAGAGATGCGCTGCCATCAGGCCGCTAGGGCCAGAGGCCTGAGAGGCTGCTGCTGCGACCCACAGCAGACTGCTCTGGGCCTCCGAGCCCCAGCGTGCTCCTCTCGTCAACCCCTCCGCCTGCCCTGGCCTTGGCTCCTGCGTGCCTGCGAGCCTGCCTTGGGGTGAGGCGCCTCCAGCATCTCAGAGTCCCAGAAGTCCCGGCGATCTCCCCAACTGTCTCTGGACTTCCCAGCCGGACCGCCCCCTCCGCCGCCGCTCCCGCCGCCGCCGCCTCCTCCTACGCCGCCGCCGCCGCCGCCACTGCCACTGTGGTTTGGAACCCGAGATGCCTAGGGGGGGCGTTCGGTCTTGGAGGCAGGCATGCGGAGTGTTCACAGCGCCCCGAACTCCCCAACCAGAGACCCTGGGCAGCAGTCCACCCCCGTGGCCCCTCCCCCGCCAACCTTCCCCTGACACCCCCCCCACGCACCCCCCATCACCAGGACAGGACTGAGCGATACGGGAGCCCGGCTGACAGAGACAGACACACAGACACACAGGGAAAGACAGACAGGCACACGGAGGGGTAGTCGGAGCGAGAGAGGAAGAGAGAGACACGGGGAGAACGAGGATCCAACACTCAGACCCGCACTGAACCCCCGAACAGACACACAGAGACCCTGACCTGGATGCGGATGGGGATACGGAAAGGGACGGACTCGCCGGTGCACGCAAGGGACCCAGACACACACCACACACACCGGAGGCTGTGTTGGCGAGGCAGCTAGGCTCTGGGGGTGTGGTGGAGCTTGGCCAGGTTTTGGCAAGCTCACCGCGCCCTGGTGCTGCTAGAGGAGCCCCTCGGAGCGCCAGGAAGCACAGCCAAGTTGCCTGGAATCCCCTTCTGCTCCCATGCCTGCCCAGCAACCACACTGGCCTGGGGGCATGCGGGGGACTCTTTCCTTGGTCTCGTCGTTTATTTGGGGGTACCCCTCGACGCCGACGCCGTGGTGCCGGGCGCGCCCCCACTGCCTTGCTGAGGGAGGGGGCCTTGCTGTTAGCTGCGCTGCTGTGGGGAGAAAGACTTCGGCCCAGGGTGCCAGCGGCCCCGAGGGCCAGGGCGGTCGGCCATCTTTGGTGCTGGGCAGAGGGAGGGAGGGCCCAGGGCGGGGCCCAGGGGCAAAGGGACGGTGGTCGGCGGGAAGGAAGAGAAGGCCCTGCGGAGCTGGAGTGCAGCCCAGGGCTGGTGGGAGAAGGTGTAGGCGTGCCCAGTCACCAGGGGGAGCCGGTTGTCCGGCGGCTTGGGCATCCAGGGCGGCCCAAGGGAATGGCGAGGGGCGGCGGCATGAGGGCCCCAAGGCCAGGAACCAGGGAGTGCACGCATGGGAGGCAGGGTCAACTCCCGCACGCCCTCCCCCGGCCCCAACGCCCCCCCAGTCCTCGCCACCTTCGCCCACTCCCTCCCTCCGTTGCGGCTGTCCTCTCTGCTGCCTCAACCTCCCCACCCCGTTCCCATCGCCGCCCAGCGAGCCCCACTGGTTCCTGTGAGGGTGGGCCTTGTTGCTTGGAGTTGGAGGAGCTGGGTTGGAGCCGCCAGTCCCTGCAGCGGGCGGCTCCAGCGGGCCTGTGAATCGCCGTGGGGTGCCCGGGAGTAAGGGGGCAGCGGAGCAAGGGATGTTTGGAGGAAGGCTTGCTGGGCAAAGGGGGGCGGTGGAGGCACAGGGAGAAGAAGGGAGGCCGAAGGAGAAAGAAAAAAGCCAAGAAAGTAGCCTCAGAACCAGAGTCCAGGGCACCCGGGAACGGTCTCCCATCCAAGTCCTGACCGGATCCGACCCTGCTTAGCTTCCAAGAGCAGAAGAGATGCGCTGCCATCAGGCCACTAGGGCCATAGGCCTGAGAGGCTGCTGCTGCGACCCACATCAGACTGCTCTGGGCCTCCGGGCCCCAGCGTGCTCCTCTTGTCACCCCTCCACCTGCCCTGTGCTTTGCTCCTGCGTGCCTGCGAGCCTGCCTTGGGGTGAGGCGCCTCCAGCATCTCAGAGTCGCAGAAGTCCTGGCGATCTCCCCAAGTGTCTCTGGACTTCCCAGCAGGACCGCCCCCTCCGCCGCCGCTCCCGCCGCCGCCTCCTCCTCCTCCTCCTCCTCCTCCTCCTCCTCCTCCTCCCCCGCCGCCACCGCCGCCTCCGCCGCCGCTGTCGTTTGGAACCCGAGATGCCTAGGGGGGGCGTTCGGTCTTGGAGGCAGGCATGCGGAGTGTTCTCAGCGCCCCCAACTCCCCAACCGCAGCCCTGGGTCTAGCGTGGCAAGCCACCCCGCCTTGCTCAATGGCGGCCCGAAGTCAAGGGCGCCACCAGAGACCCTGGGCAGCAGTCCACCGCCGTGGCCCGTCCCCCTCTAACCTTCCCGTGACACCCCCCCCCACGAACCCCCCATCACCAGGACAGGACTGAGAGATACGGGAGCCCGGCTGACATAGACAGACACAAAGACACACAGGGAAAGCCAGAGATACGCACGGAGGGGTAGTCGGAGCGAGAGAGGAAGAGAGAGACACGGGGAGACCGAGGATCCAACACACAGACCCGCACTGAACCCCCGAACAGACACACAGAGATCCTGACCTGGATGCGGATGGGGACACGGAAAGGGACAGCCTCGCCGGTGCACGCAAGGGACCCAGACACACACCACACACACCGGAGGCTGTGTTGGCGAGGCAGCTAGCCTCTGGGGGTGTGGTGGAGCTTGGCCAGGTTTTGGCAAGCTGACCGCGCCCTGGTGCTGCTAGAGGAGCCCCTCGGAGCGCCAGGAAGCACAGCCAAGTTGCCTGGAATCCCCTTCTGCTCCCATGCCTGCCCAGCAACTACACTGGCCTGGGGGCATGCGGGGGACTCTTTCCTTGGTCTCGTCGTTTATTTGGGGGTACCCCTCGACGCCGACGCCGTGGTGCCGGGCGCGACCCCACTGCCTTGCTGAGGGAGCGGGCCTCGCTGTTAGGTGCGCTGCTGTGGGGAGAAGGACTTAGGCTCAGGGTGCCAGCGGCCCCAAGGTCCAGGGCGGTCGGCCATCTTTGGTGCTGGGCAGAGGGAGCGAGGGCCCAGGGCGGGGCCCAGGGGCAAAGGGACGGTGGTCGGCGGGAAGGAAGAGAAGGCCCTGCGGGGCTGGAGCGCAGCGCAGGGCTGGTGGGAGAAGGTGTAGGCGTGCCCAGTCACCAGGGGGAGCCTGTTGTCCGGTGGCTTGGGCATCCAGGGCGACCCAAGGGAAAGGCGAGGGGCGGCGGCATGAGGGCCCCAAGGGCAGGAACGAGGGAGGGCACGCATGGGAGGCAGGGTGAACTCCCGCACGCGCTCCCCCCTCCCCATCGCCCCCCAGTCCTCGCCACCTTCGCCCACTCCCTCCCTCCGTAGCGGCTGCCCTCTCTGAGGCCTCAGCCTCCACACCCCGTTCCCATCGCCCCCCAGCGAGCCCCACTGGTTCCTGTGAGGGTGGGCCTTGTGACTTGGAGTTGGAGGAGCTGGATTCGAGCCGCCTGTCGCTGCAGCGGGCGGCTCCAGCGGGCCTATGAACCGCCGTGGGGTGCCCGGGGGTAAGGGGGCAACGGGGCAAGGGATGTTTGGAGGAAGGCTTGCTGGGCAAAGGGGGGCGGTGGAGGCACAGGGAGAAGAAGGGAGGCCGAAGGAGAAAGAAAAAAGCCAAGAAAGTAGCCTCAGAACAAGAGTGCAGGGCACCCGGGAACGGTCTCCCATCCAAGTCCTGAGCGGATCCGACCCTGCTTAGCTTCCAAGAGCAGAAGAGATGCGCTGCCATCAGGCCGCTAGGGCCAAAGGCCTGAGAGGCTGATGCTGCGACTCCCAGCAGACTGCTCTTGGCCTCCGAGCCCCAGCGTGCTCCTCTCGTCAACCCCTCCGCCTGCCCTGGCCTTGGCTCCTGCGTGCCTGCGCGCCTGCCTTGGGGTGAGGCGCCTCCAGCATCTCAGAGTCGCAGAAGTCCCGGCGATCTCCCCAACTGTCTCTGGACTTCCCAGCCGGACCGCCCCCTCCGCCGCCGCTCCCGCCGCCGTCGCCTCCTCCTACGCCGCCGCCGCCGCCGCCGCCGCCACTGTGGTTTGGAACCCGAGATGCCTAGGGGGGGCGTTCGGTCTTGGAGGCAGGCATGCGGAGTGTTCACAGCGCCCCGAACTCCCCAACCAGAGACCCTGGGCAGCAGTCCACCCCCGTGGCCCCACCCCCGCCAACCTTCCCCTGACAACCCCCCACGCACCCCCCATCACCAGGACAGGACTGAGAGATACGGGAGCCCGGCTGACAGAGACAGACACACAGACACACAGGGAAAGACAGAGAGGCACACGGAGGGGTAGTCGGAGCGAGAGAGGAAGAGAGAGACACGGGGAGAACGAGGATCCAACACACAGACCCGCACTGAACCCCCGAACAGACAGACAGAGACCCTGACCTGGATGCGGATGGGGACACGGAAAGGGACGGACTCGCCGGTGCACGCAAGGGACCCAGACACACACCACACACACCGGAGGCTGTGTTGGCGAGGCAGCTAGCCTCTGGGGGTGTGGTGGAGCTTGGCCAGGTTTTGGCAAGCTGACCGCGCCCTGGTGCTGCTAGAGGAGCCCCTCGGAGCGCCAGGAAGCACAGCCAAGTTGCCTGGAATCCCCTTCTGCTCCCATGCCTGCCCAGCAACCACACTGGCCTGGGGGCATGCGGGGGACTCTTTCCTTGGTCTCGTCGTTTATTTGGGGGTACCCCTCGACGCCGACGCCGTGGTGCCGGGCGCGCCCCCACTGCCTTGCTGAGGGAGCGGGCCTTGCTGTTAGCTGCGCTGCTGTGGGGAGAAGGACTTCGGCCCAGGGTGCCAGCGGCCCCGAGGGCCAGGGCGGTCGGCCATTTTGGTGCTGGGCAGAGGGAGGGAGGGCCCAGGGCGGGGCCCAGGGGCAAAGGGACGGTGGTCGGCGGGAAGGAAGAGAAGGCCCTGCGGGGCTGGAGCGCAGCCCAGGGCTGGTGGGAGAAGGTGTAGGCGTGCCCAGTCACCAGGGGGAGCCGGTTGTTCGGCGGCTTGGGCATCCAGGGCGGCCCAAGGGAATGGCGAGGGGCGGCGGCATGAGGGCCCCAAGGCCAGGAACCAGGGAGTGCACGCATGGGAGGCAGGGTGAACTCCCGCCCGCGCTCCCCCCGCCCCATCGCCCCCCCAGTCCTCGCCACCTTCGCCCACTCCCTCCCTCCGAAGCGGCAGCCCTCTCTGCCGCCTCAGCCTCCCCACCCCCTTCCCATCGCCCCCCCGCGAGCCCCACTGGTTCCTGTGAGGGTGGGCCTTGTGATTTGGAGTTGGAGGAGCTGGGTTGGAGCCGCCTGTCGCTGCAGCGGGCGGCTCCAGCGGGCCTGTGAACCGCCGTGGGGTGCCCGGGGGTAAGGGGGCAACGGGGCAAGGGATGTTTGGAGGAAGGCTTGCTGGGCAAAGGGGGGCGGTGGAGGCACAGGGAGAAGAAGGGAGGCCGAAGGAGAAAGAAAAAAGCCAAGAAAGTAGCCTCAGAACAAGAGTGCAGGGCACCCGGGAACGGTCTCCCATCCAAGTCCTGAGCGGATCCGACCCTGCTTAGCTTCCAAGAGCAGAAGAGATGCGCTGCCATCAGGCCGCTAGGGCCAGAGGCCTGAGAGGCTGCTGCTGCGACCCACAGCAGACTGCTCTGGGCCTCCGAGCCCCAGCGTGCTCCTCTCGTCAACCCCTCCGCCTGCCCTGGCCTTGGCTCCTGCGTGCCTGCGAGCCTGCCTTGGGGTGAGGCGCCTCCAGCATCTCAGAGTCCCAGAAGTCCCGGCGATCTCCCCAACTGTCTCTGGACTTCCCAGCCGGACCGCCCCCTCCGCCGCCGCTCCCGCCGCCGCCGCCTCCTCCTACGCCGCCGCCGCCGCCGCCACTGCCACTGTGGTTTGGAACCCGAGATGCCTAGGGGGGGCGTTCGGTCTTGGAGGCAGGCATGCGGAGTGTTCACAGCGCCCCGAACTCCCCAACCAGAGACCCTGGGCAGCAGTCCACCCCCGTGGCCCCTCCCCCGCCAACCTTCCCCTGACACCCCCCCCACGCACCCCCCATCACCAGGACAGGACTGAGCGATACGGGAGCCCGGCTGACAGAGACAGACACACAGACACACAGGGAAAGACAGACAGGCACACGGAGGGGTAGTCGGAGCGAGAGAGGAAGAGAGAGACACGGGGAGAACGAGGATCCAACACTCAGACCCGCACTGAACCCCCGAACAGACACACAGAGACCCTGACCTGGATGCGGATGGGGATACGGAAAGGGACGGACTCGCCGGTGCACGCAAGGGACCCAGACACACACCACACACACCGGAGGCTGTGTTGGCGAGGCAGCTAGGCTCTGGGGGTGTGGTGGAGCTTGGCCAGGTTTTGGCAAGCTCACCGCGCCCTGGTGCTGCTAGAGGAGCCCCTCGGAGCGCCAGGAAGCACAGCCAAGTTGCCTGGAATCCCCTTCTGCTCCCATGCCTGCCCAGCAACCACACTGGCCTGGGGGCATGCGGGGGACTCTTTCCTTGGTCTCGTCGTTTATTTGGGGGTACCCCTCGACGCCGACGCCGTGGTGCCGGGCGCGCCCCCACTGCCTTGCTGAGGGAGGGGGCCTTGCTGTTAGCTGCGCTGCTGTGGGGAGAAAGACTTCGGCCCAGGGTGCCAGCGGCCCCGAGGGCCAGGGCGGTCGGCCATCTTTGGTGCTGGGCAGAGGGAGGGAGGGCCCAGGGCGGGGCCCAGGGGCAAAGGGACGGTGGTCGGCGGGAAGGAAGAGAAGGCCCTGCGGAGCTGGAGTGCAGCCCAGGGCTGGTGGGAGAAGGTGTAGGCGTGCCCAGTCACCAGGGGGAGCCGGTTGTCCGGCGGCTTGGGCATCCAGGGCGGCCCAAGGGAATGGCGAGGGGCGGCGGCATGAGGGCCCCAAGGCCAGGAACCAGGGAGTGCACGCATGGGAGGCAGGGTCAACTCCCGCACGCCCTCCCCCGGCCCCAACGCCCCCCCAGTCCTCGCCACCTTCGCCCACTCCCTCCCTCCGTTGCGGCTGTCCTCTCTGCTGCCTCAACCTCCCCACCCCGTTCCCATCGCCGCCCAGCGAGCCCCACTGGTTCCTGTGAGGGTGGGCCTTGTTGCTTGGAGTTGGAGGAGCTGGGTTGGAGCCGCCAGTCCCTGCAGCGGGCGGCTCCAGCGGGCCTGTGAATCGCCGTGGGGTGCCCGGGAGTAAGGGGGCAGCGGAGCAAGGGATGTTTGGAGGAAGGCTTGCTGGGCAAAGGGGGGCGGTGGAGGCACAGGGAGAAGAAGGGAGGCCGAAGGAGAAAGAAAAAAGCCAAGAAAGTAGCCTCAGAACCAGAGTCCAGGGCACCCGGGAACGGTCTCCCATCCAAGTCCTGACCGGATCCGACCCTGCTTAGCTTCCAAGAGCAGAAGAGATGCGCTGCCATCAGGCCACTAGGGCCATAGGCCTGAGAGGCTGCTGCTGCGACCCACATCAGACTGCTCTGGGCCTCCGGGCCCCAGCGTGCTCCTCTTGTCACCCCTCCACCTGCCCTGTGCTTTGCTCCTGCGTGCCTGCGAGCCTGCCTTGGGGTGAGGCGCCTCCAGCATCTCAGAGTCGCAGAAGTCCTGGCGATCTCCCCAAGTGTCTCTGGACTTCCCAGCAGGACCGCCCCCTCCGCCGCCGCTCCCGCCGCCGCCTCCTCCTCCTCCTCCTCCTCCTCCTCCTCCTCCTCCCCCGCCGCCACCGCCGCCTCCGCCGCCGCTGTCGTTTGGAACCCGAGATGCCTAGGGGGGGCGTTCGGTATTGGAGGCAGGCATGCGGAGTGTTCTCAGCGCCCCCAACTCCCCAACCGCAGCCCTGGGTCTAGCGTGGCAAGCCACCCCGCCTTGCTCAATGGCGGCCCGAAGTCAAGGGCGCCACCAGAGACCCTGGGCAGCAGTCCACCGCCGTGGCCCGTCCCCCTCTATCCTTCCCGTGACACCCCTCCCCCACGAACCCCCCATCACCAGGACAGGACTGAGAGATACGGGAGCCCGGCTGACATAGACAGACACAAAGACACACAGGGAAAGCCAGAGATACGCACGGAGGGGTAGTCGGAGCGAGAGAGGAAGAGAGAGACACGGGGAGACCGAGGATCCAACACACAGACCCGCACTGAACCCCCGAACAGACACACAGAGATCCTGACCTGGATGCGGATGGGGACACGGAAAGGGACAGCCTCGCCGGTGCACGCAAGGGACCCAGACACACACCACACACACCGGAGGCTGTGTTGGCGAGGCAGCTAGCCTCTGGGGGTGTGGTGGAGCTTGGCCAGGTTTTGGCAAGCTGACCGCGCCCTGGTGCTGCTAGAGGAGCCCCTCGGAGCGCCAGGAAGCACAGCCAAGTTGCCTGGAATCCCCTTCTGCTCCCATGCCTGCCCAGCAACTACACTGGCCTGGGGGCATGCGGGGGACTCTTTCCTTGGTCTCGTCGTTTATTTGGGGGTACCCCTCGACGCCGACGCCGTGGTGCCGGGCGCGCCCCCACTGCCTTGCTGAGGGAGCGGGCCTCGCTGTTAGGTGCGCTGCTGTGGGGAGAAGGACTTAGGCTCAGGGTGCCAGCGGCCCCAAGGTCCAGGGCGGTCGGCCATCTTTGGTGCTGGGCAGAGGGAGCGAGGGCCCAGGGCGGGGCCCAGGGGCAAAGGGACGGTGGTCGGCGGGAAGGAAGAGAAGGCCCTGCGGGGCTGGAGCGCAGCGCAGGGCTGGTGGGAGAAGGTGTAGGCGTGCCCAGTCACCAGGGGGAGCCTGTTGTCCGGTGGCTTGGGCATCCAGGGCGACCCAAGGGAAAGGCGAGGGGCGGCGGCATGAGGGCCCCAAGGGCAGGAACGAGGGAGGGCACGCATGGGAGGCAGGGTGAACTCCCGCACGCGCTCCCCCCTCCCCATCGCCCCCCAGTCCTCGCCACCTTCGCCCACTCCCTCCCTCCGTAGCGGCTGCCCTCTCTGAGGCCTCAGCCTCCACACCCCGTTCCCATCGCCCCCCAGCGAGCCCCACTGGTTCCTGTGAGGGTGGGCCTTGTGACTTGGAGTTGGAGGAGCTGGATTCGAGCCGCCTGTCGCTGCAGCGGGCGGCTCCAGCGGGCCTATGAACCGCCGTGGGGTGCCCGGGGGTAAGGGGGCAACGGGGCAAGGGATGTTTGGAGGAAGGCTTGCTGGGCAAAGGGGGGCGGTGGAGGCACAGGGAGAAGAAGGGAGGCCGAAGGAGAAAGAAAAAAGCCAAGAAAGTAGCCTCAGAACAAGAGTGCAGGGCACCCGGGAACGGTCTCCCATCCAAGTCCTGAGCGGATCCGACCCTGCTTAGCTTCCAAGAGCAGAAGAGATGCGCTGCCATCAGGCCGCTAGGGCCAAAGGCCTGAGAGGCTGATGCTGCGACTCCCAGCAGACTGCTCTTGGCCTCCGAGCCCCAGCGTGCTCCTCTCGTCAACCCCTCCGCCTGCCCTGGCCTTGGCTCCTGCGTGCCTGCGCGCCTGCCTTGGGGTGAGGCGCCTCCAGCATCTCAGAGTCGCAGAAGTCCCGGCGATCTCCCCAACTGTCTCTGGACTTCCCAGCCGGACCGCCCCCTCCGCCGCCGCTCCCGCCGCCGTCGCCTCCTCCTACGCCGCCGCCGCCGCCGCCGCCGCCACTGTGGTTTGGAACCCGAGATGCCTAGGGGGGGCGTTCGGTCTTGGAGGCAGGCATGCGGAGTGTTCACAGCGCCCCGAACTCCCCAACCAGAGACCCTGGGCAGCAGTCCACCCCCGTGGCCCCACCCCCGCCAACCTTCCCCTGACAACCCCCCACGCACCCCCCATCACCAGGACAGGACTGAGAGATACGGGAGCCTGGCTGACAGAGACAGACACACAGACACACAGGGAAAGACAGAGAGGCACACGGAGGGGTAGTCGGAGCGAGAGAGGAAGAGAGAGACACGGGGAGAACGAGGATCCAACACACAGACCCGCACTGAACCCCCGAACAGACAGACAGAGACCCTGACCTGGATGCGGATGGGGACACGGAAAGGGACGGACTCGCCGGTGCACGCAAGGGACCCAGACACACACCACACACACCGGAGGCTGTGTTGGCGAGGCAGCTAGCCTCTGGGGGTGTGGTGGAGCTTGGCCAGGTTTTGGCAAGCTGACCGCGCCCTGGTGCTGCTAGAGGAGCCCCTCGGAGCGCCAGGAAGCACAGCCAAGTTGCCTGGAATCCCCTTCTGCTCCCATGCCTGCCCAGCAACCACACTGGCCTGGGGGCATGCGGGGGACTCTTTCCTTGGTCTCGTCGTTTATTTGGGGGTACCCCTCGACGCCGACGCCGTGGTGCCGGGCGCGCCCCCACTGCCTTGCTGAGGGAGCGGGCCTTGCTGTTAGCTGCGCTGCTGTGGGGAGAAGGACTTCGGCCCAGGGTGCCAGCGGCCCCGAGGGCCAGGGCGGTCGGCCATTTTGGTGCTGGGCAGAGGGAGGGAGGGCCCAGGGCGGGGCCCAGGGGCAAAGGGACGGTGGTCGGCGGGAAGGAAGAGAAGGCCCTGCGGGGCTGGAGCGCAGCCCAGGGCTGGTGGGAGAAGGTGTAGGCGTGCCCAGTCACCAGGGGGAGCCGGTTGTTCGGCGGCTTGGGCATCCAGGGCGGCCCAAGGGAATGGCGAGGGGCGGCGGCATGAGGGCCCCAAGGCCAGGAACCAGGGAGTGCACGCATGGGAGGCAGGGTGAACTCCCGCCCGCGCTCCCCCCGCCCCATCGCCCCCCCAGTCCTCGCCACCTTCGCCCACTCCCTCCCTCCGAAGCGGCAGCCCTCTCTGCCGCCTCAGCCTCCCCACCCCCTTCCCATCGCCCCCCCGCGAGCCCCACTGGTTCCTGTGAGGGTGGGCCTTGTGACTTGGAGTTGGAGGAGCTGGGTTGGAGCCGCCTGTCGCTGCAGCGGGCCGCTCCAGCGGGCCTGTGAACCGCCGTGGGGTGCCCGGGGGTAAGGGGGCAACGGGGCAAGGGATGTTTGGAGGAAGGCTTGCTGGGCAAAGGGGGGCGGTGGAGGCACAGGGAGAAGAAGGGAGGCCGAAGGAGAAAGAAAAAAGCCAAGAAAGTAGCCTCAGAACAAGAGTGCAGGGCACCCGGGAACGGTCTCCCATCCAAGTCCTGAGCGGATCCGACCCTGCTTAGCTTCCAAGAGCAGAAGAGATGCGCTGCCATCAGGCCGCTAGGGCCAGAGGCCTGAGAGGCTGCTGCTGCGACCCACAGCAGACTGCTCTGGGCCTCCGAGCCCCAGCGTGCTCCTCTCGTCAACCCCTCCGCCTGCCCTGGCCTTGGCTCCTGCGTGCCTGCGAGCCTGCCTTGGGGTGAGGCGCCTCCAGCATCTCAGAGTCCCAGAAGTCCCGGCGATCTCCCCAACTGTCTCTGGACTTCCCAGCCGGACCGCCCCCTCCGCCGCCGCTCCCGCCGCCGCCGCCTCCTCCTACGCCGCCGCCGCCGCCGCCACTGCCACTGTGGTTTGGAACCCGAGATGCCTAGGGGGGGCGTTCGGTCTTGGAGGCAGGCATGCGGAGTGTTCACAGCGCCCCGAACTCCCCAACCAGAGACCCTGGGCAGCAGTCCACCCCCGTGGCCCCTCCCCCGCCAACCTTCCCCTGACACCCCCCCCACGCACCCCCCATCACCAGGACAGGACTGAGCGATACGGGAGCCCGGCTGACAGAGACAGACACACAGACACACAGGGAAAGACAGACAGGCACACGGAGGGGTAGTCGGAGCGAGAGAGGAAGAGAGAGACACGGGGAGAACGAGGATCCAACACTCAGACCCGCACTGAACCCCCGAACAGACACACAGAGACCCTGACCTGGATGCGGATGGGGATACGGAAAGGGACGGACTCGCCGGTGCACGCAAGGGACCCAGACACACACCACACACACCGGAGGCTGTGTTGGCGAGGCAGCTAGGCTCTGGGGGTGTGGTGGAGCTTGGCCAGGTTTTGGCAAGCTCACCGCGCCCTGGTGCTGCTAGAGGAGCCCCTCGGAGCGCCAGGAAGCACAGCCAAGTTGCCTGGAATCCCCTTCTGCTCCCATGCCTGCCCAGCAACCACACTGGCCTGGGGGCATGCGGGGGACTCTTTCCTTGGTCTCGTCGTTTATTTGGGGGTACCCCTCGACGCCGACGCCGTGGTGCCGGGCGCGCCCCCACTGCCTTGCTGAGGGAGGGGGCCTTGCTGTTAGCTGCGCTGCTGTGGGGAGAAAGACTTCGGCCCAGGGTGCCAGCGGCCCCGAGGGCCAGGGCGGTCGGCCATCTTTGGTGCTGGGCAGAGGGAGGGAGGGCCCAGGGCGGGGCCCAGGGGCAAAGGGACGGTGGTCGGCGGGAAGGAAGAGAAGGCCCTGCGGAGCTGGAGTGCAGCCCAGGGCTGGTGGGAGAAGGTGTAGGCGTGCCCAGTCACCAGGGGGAGCCGGTTGTCCGGCGGCTTGGGCATCCAGGGCGGCCCAAGGGAATGGCGAGGGGCGGCGGCATGAGGGCCCCAAGGCCAGGAACCAGGGAGTGCACGCATGGGAGGCAGGGTCAACTCCCGCACGCCCTCCCCCGGCCCCAACGCCCCCCCAGTCCTCGCCACCTTCGCCCACTCCCTCCCTCCGTTGCGGCTGTCCTCTCTGCTGCCTCAACCTCCCCACCCCGTTCCCATCGCCGCCCAGCGAGCCCCACTGGTTCCTGTGAGGGTGGGCCTTGTTGCTTGGAGTTGGAGGAGCTGGGTTGGAGCCGCCAGTCCCTGCAGCGGGCGGCTCCAGCGGGCCTGTGAATCGCCGTGGGGTGCCCGGGAGTAAGGGGGCAGCGGAGCAAGGGATGTTTGGAGGAAGGCTTGCTGGGCAAAGGGGGGCGGTGGAGGCACAGGGAGAAGAAGGGAGGCCGAAGGAGAAAGAAAAAAGCCAAGAAAGTAGCCTCAGAACCAGAGTCCAGGGCACCCGGGAACGGTCTCCCATCCAAGTCCTGACCGGATCCGACCCTGCTTAGCTTCCAAGAGCAGAAGAGATGCGCTGCCATCAGGCCACTAGGGCCATAGGCCTGAGAGGCTGCTGCTGCGACCCACATCAGACTGCTCTGGGCCTCCGGGCCCCAGCGTGCTCCTCTTGTCACCCCTCCACCTGCCCTGTGCTTTGCTCCTGCGTGCCTGCGAGCCTGCCTTGGGGTGAGGCGCCTCCAGCATCTCAGAGTCGCAGAAGTCCTGGCGATCTCCCCAAGTGTCTCTGGACTTCCCAGCAGGACCGCCCCCTCCGCCGCCGCTCCCGCCGCCGCCTCCTCCTCCTCCTCCTCCTCCTCCTCCTCCTCCTCCCCCGCCGCCACCGCCGCCTCCGCCGCCGCTGTCGTTTGGAACCCGAGATGCCTAGGGGGGGCGTTCGGTCTTGGAGGCAGGCATGCGGAGTGTTCTCAGCGCCCCCAACTCCCCAACCGCAGCCCTGGGTCTAGCGTGGCAAGCCACCCCGCCTTGCTCAATGGCGGCCCGAAGTCAAGGGCGCCACCAGAGACCCTGGGCAGCAGTCCACCGCCGTGGCCCGTCCCCCTCTATCCTTCCCGTGACACCCCTCCCCCACGAACCCCCCATCACCAGGACAGGACTGAGAGATACGGGAGCCCGGCTGACATAGACAGACACAAAGACACACAGGGAAAGCCAGAGATACGCACGGAGGGGTAGTCGGAGCGAGAGAGGAAGAGAGAGACACGGGGAGACCGAGGATCCAACACACAGACCCGCACTGAACCCCCGAACAGACACACAGAGATCCTGACCTGGATGCGGATGGGGACACGGAAAGGGACAGCCTCGCCGGTGCACGCAAGGGACCCAGACACACACCACACACACCGGAGGCTGTGTTGGCGAGGCAGCTAGCCTCTGGGGGTGTGGTGGAGCTTGGCCAGGTTTTGGCAAGCTGACCGCGCCCTGGTGCTGCTAGAGGAGCCCCTCGGAGCGCCAGGAAGCACAGCCAAGTTGCCTGGAATCCCCTTCTGCTCCCATGCCTGCCCAGCAACTACACTGGCCTGGGGGCATGCGGGGGACTCTTTCCTTGGTCTCGTCGTTTATTTGGGGGTACCCCTCGACGCCGACGCCGTGGTGCCGGGCGCGCCCCCACTGCCTTGCTGAGGGAGCGGGCCTCGCTGTTAGGTGCGCTGCTGTGGGGAGAAGGACTTAGGCTCAGGGTGCCAGCGGCCCCAAGGTCCAGGGCGGTCGGCCATCTTTGGTGCTGGGCAGAGGGAGCGAGGGCCCAGGGCGGGGCCCAGGGGCAAAGGGACGGTGGTCGGCGGGAAGGAAGAGAAGGCCCTGCGGGGCTGGAGCGCAGCGCAGGGCTGGTGGGAGAAGGTGTAGGCGTGCCCAGTCACCAGGGGGAGCCTGTTGTCCGGTGGCTTGGGCATCCAGGGCGACCCAAGGGAAAGGCGAGGGGCGGCGGCATGAGGGCCCCAAGGGCAGGAACGAGGGAGGGCACGCATGGGAGGCAGGGTGAACTCCCGCACGCGCTCCCCCCTCCCCATCGCCCCCCAGTCCTCGCCACCTTCGCCCACTCCCTCCCTCCGTAGCGGCTGCCCTCTCTGAGGCCTCAGCCTCCACACCCCGTTCCCATCGCCCCCCAGCGAGCCCCACTGGTTCCTGTGAGGGTGGGCCTTGTGACTTGGAGTTGGAGGAGCTGGATTCGAGCCGCCTGTCGCTGCAGCGGGCGGCTCCAGCGGGCCTATGAACCGCCGTGGGGTGCCCGGGGGTAAGGGGGCAACGGGGCAAGGGATGTTTGGAGGAAGGCTTGCTGGGCAAAGGGGGGCGGTGGAGGCACAGGGAGAAGAAGGGAGGCCGAAGGAGAAAGAAAAAAGCCAAGAAAGTAGCCTCAGAACAAGAGTGCAGGGCACCCGGGAACGGTCTCCCATCCAAGTCCTGAGCGGATCCGACCCTGCTTAGCTTCCAAGAGCAGAAGAGATGCGCTGCCATCAGGCCGCTAGGGCCAAAGGCCTGAGAGGCTGATGCTGCGACTCCCAGCAGACTGCTCTTGGCCTCCGAGCCCCAGCGTGCTCCTCTCGTCAACCCCTCCGCCTGCCCTGGCCTTGGCTCCTGCGTGCCTGCGCGCCTGCCTTGGGGTGAGGCGCCTCCAGCATCTCAGAGTCGCAGAAGTCCCGGCGATCTCCCCAACTGTCTCTGGACTTCCCAGCCGGACCGCCCCCTCCGCCGCCGCTCCCGCCGCCGTCGCCTCCTCCTACGCCGCCGCCGCCGCCGCCGCCGCCACTGTGGTTTGGAACCCGAGATGCCTAGGGGGGGCGTTCGGTCTTGGAGGCAGGCATGCGGAGTGTTCACAGCGCCCCGAACTCCCCAACCAGAGACCCTGGGCAGCAGTCCACCCCCGTGGCCCCACCCCCGCCAACCTTCCCCTGACAACCCCCCACGCACCCCCCATCACCAGGACAGGACTGAGAGATACGGGAGCCCGGCTGACAGAGACAGACACACAGACACACAGGGAAAGACAGAGAGGCACACGGAGGGGTAGTCGGAGCGAGAGAGGAAGAGAGAGACACGGGGAGAACGAGGATCCAACACACAGACCCGCACTGAACCCCCGAACAGACAGACAGAGACCCTGACCTGGATGCGGATGGGGACACGGAAAGGGACGGACTCGCCGGTGCACGCAAGGGACCCAGACACACACCACACACACCGGAGGCTGTGTTGGCGAGGCAGCTAGCCTCTGGGGGTGTGGTGGAGCTTGGCCAGGTTTTGGCAAGCTGACCGTGCCCTGGTGCTGCTAGAGGAGCCCCTCGGAGCGCCAGGAAGCACAGCCAAGTTGCCTGGAATCCCCTTCTGCTCCCATGCCTGCCCAGCAACTACACTGGCCTGGGGGCATGCGGGGGACTCTTTCCTTGGTCTCGTCGTTTATTTGGGGGTACCCCTCGACGCCGACGCCGTGGTGCCGGGCGCGCCCCCACTGCCTTGCTGAGGGAGCGGGCCTCGCTGTTAGGTGCGCTGCTGTGGGGAGAAGGACTTAGGCTCAGGGTGCCAGCGGCCCCAAGGTCCAGGGCGGTCGGCCATCTTTGGTGCTGGGCAGAGGGAGCGAGGGCCCAGGGCGGGGCCCAGGGGCAAAGGGACGGTGGTCGGCGGGAAGGAAGAGAAGGCCCTGCGGGGCTGGAGCGCAGCGCAGGGCTGGTGGGAGAAGGTGTAGGCGTGCCCAGTCACCAGGGGGAGCCTGTTGTCCGGTGGCTTGGGCATCCAGGGCGACCCAAGGGAAAGGCGAGGGGCGGCGGCATGAGGGCCCCAAGGGCAGGAACGAGGGAGGGCACGCATGGGAGGCAGGGTGAACTCCCGCACGCGCTCCCCCCTCCCCATCGCCCCCCAGTCCTCGCCACCTTCGCCCACTCCCTCCCTCCGTAGCGGCTGCCCTCTCTGAGGCCTCAGCCTCCACACCCCGTTCCCATCGCCCCCCAGCGAGCCCCACTGGTTCCTGTGAGGGTGGGCCTTGTGACTTGGAGTTGGAGGAGCTGGATTCGAGCCGCCTGTCGCTGCAGCGGGCGGCTCCAGCGGGCCTATGAACCGCCGTGGGGTGCCCGGGGGTAAGGGGGCAACGGGGCAAGGGATGTTTGGAGGAAGGCTTGCTGGGCAAAGGGGGGCGGTGGAGGCACAGGGAGAAGAAGGGAGGCCGAAGGAGAAAGAAAAAAGCCAAGAAAGTAGCCTCAGAACAAGAGTGCAGGGCACCCGGGAACGGTCTCCCATCCAAGTCCTGAGCGGATCCGACCCTGCTTAGCTTCCAAGAGCAGAAGAGATGCGCTGCCATCAGGCCGCTAGGGCCAAAGGCCTGAGAGGCTGATGCTGCGACTCCCAGCAGACTGCTCTGGGCCTCCGAGCCCCAGCGTGCTCCTCTCGTCAACCCCTCCGCCTGCCCTGGCCTTGGCTCCTGCGTGCCTGCGCGCCTGCCTTGGGGTGAGGCGCCTCCAGCATCTCAGAGTCGCAGAAGTCCCGGCGATCTCCCCAACTGTCTCTGGACTTCCCAGCCGGACCGCCCCCTCCGCCGCCGCTCCCGCCGCCGTCGCCTCCTCCTACGCCGCCGCCGCCGCCGCCGCCGCCACTGTGGTTTGGAACCCGAGATGCCTAGGGGGGGCGTTCGGTCTTGGAGGCAGGCATGCGGAGTGTTCACAGCGCCCCGAACTCCCCAACCAGAGACCCTGGGCAGCAGTCCACCCCCGTGGCCCCACCCCCGCCAACCTTCCCCTGACAACCCCCCACGCACCCCCCATCACCAGGACAGGACTGAGAGATACGGGAGCCCGGCTGACAGAGACAGACACACAGACACACAGGGAAAGACAGAGAGGCACACGGAGGGGTAGTCGGAGCGAGAGAGGAAGAGAGAGACACGGGGAGAACGAGGATCCAACACACAGACCCGCACTGAACCCCCGAACAGACAGACAGAGACCCTGACCTGGATGCGGATGGGGACACGGAAAGGGACGGACTCGCCGGTGCACGCAAGGGACCCAGACACACACCACACACACCGGAGGCTGTGTTGGCGAGGCAGCTAGCCTCTGGGGGTGTGGTGGAGCTTGGCCAGGTTTTGGCAAGCTGACCGCGCCCTGGTGCTGCTAGAGGAGCCCCTCGGAGCGCCAGGAAGCACAGCCAAGTTGCCTGGAATCCCCTTCTGCTCCCATGCCTGCCCAGCAACCACACTGGCCTGGGGGCATGCGGGGGACTCTTTCCTTGGTCTCGTCGTTTATTTAGGGGTACCCCTCGACGCCGACGCCGTGGTGCCGGGCGCGCCCCCACTGCCTTGCTGAGGGAGCGGGCCTTGCTGTTAGCTGCGCTGCTGTGGGGAGAAGGACTTCGGCCCAGGGTGCCAGCGGCCCCGAGGGCCAGGGCGGTCGGCCATTTTGGTGCTGGGCAGAGGGAGGGAGGGCCCAGGGCGGGGCCCAGGGGCAAAGGGACGGTGGTCGGCGGGAAGGAAGAGAAGGCCCTGCGGGGCTGGAGCGCAGCCCAGGGCTGGTGGGAGAAGGTGTAGGCGTGCCCAGTCACCAGGGGGAGCCGGTTGTTCGGCGGCTTGGGCATCCAGGGCGGCCCAAGGGAATGGCGAGGGGCGGCGGCATGAGGGCCCCAAGGCCAGGAACCAGGGAGTGCACGCATGGGAGGCAGGGTGAACTCCCGCCCGCGCTCCCCCCGCCCCATCGCCCCCCCAGTCCTCGCCACCTTCGCCCACTCCCTCCCTCCGAAGCAGCAGCCCTCTCTGCCGCCTCAGCCTCCCCACCCCCTTCCCATCGCCCCCCCGCGAGCCCCACTGGTTCCTGTGAGGGTGGGCCTTGTGACTTGGAGTTGGAGGAGCTGGGTTGGAGCCGCCTGTCGCTGCAGCGGGCGGCTCCAGCGGGCCTGTGAACCGCCGTGGGGTGCCCGGGGGTAAGGGGGCAACGGGGCAAGGGATGTTTGGAGGAAGGCTTGCTGGGCAAAGGGGGGCGGTGGAGGCACAGGGAGAAGAAGGGAGGCCGAAGGAGAAAGAAAAAAGCCAAGAAAGTAGCCTCAGAACAAGAGTGCAGGGCACCCGGGAACGGTCTCCCATCCAAGTCCTGAGCGGATCCGACCCTGCTTAGCTTCCAAGAGCAGAAGAGATGCGCTGCCATCAGGCCGCTAGGGCCAGAGGCCTGAGAGGCTGCTGCTGCGACCCACAGCAGACTGCTCTGGGCCTCCGAGCCCCAGCGTGCTCCTCTCGTCAACCCCTCCGCCTGCCCTGGCCTTGGCTCCTGCGTGCCTGCGAGCCTGCCTTGGGGTGAGGCGCCTCCAGCATCTCAGAGTCCCAGAAGTCCCGGCGATCTCCCCAACTGTCTCTGGACTTCCCAGCCGGACCGCCCCCTCCGCCGCCGCTCCCGCCGCCGCCGCCTCCTCCTACGCCGCCGCCGCCGCCGCCACTGCCACTGTGGTTTGGAACCCGAGATGCCTAGGGGGGGCGTTCGGTCTTGGAGGCAGGCATGCGGAGTGTTCACAGCGCCCCGAACTCCCCAACCAGAGACCCTGGGCAGCAGTCCACCCCCGTGGCCCCTCCCCCGCCAACCTTCCCCTGACACCCCCCCCACGCACCCCCCATCACCAGGACAGGACTGAGCGATACGGGAGCCCGGCTGACAGAGACAGACACACAGACACACAGGGAAAGACAGACAGGCACACGGAGGGGTAGTCGGAGCGAGAGAGGAAGAGAGAGACACGGGGAGAACGAGGATCCAACACTCAGACCCGCACTGAACCCCCGAACAGACACACAGAGACCCTGACCTGGATGCGGATGGGGATACGGAAAGGGACGGACTCGCCGGTGCACGCAAGGGACCCAGACACACACCACACACACCGGAGGCTGTGTTGGCGAGGCAGCTAGGCTCTGGGGGTGTGGTGGAGCTTGGCCAGGTTTTGGCAAGCTCACCGCGCCCTGGTGCTGCTAGAGGAGCCCCTCGGAGCGCCAGGAAGCACAGCCAAGTTGCCTGGAATCCCCTTCTGCTCCCATGCCTGCCCAGCAACCACACTGGCCTGGGGGCATGCGGGGGACTCTTTCCTTGGTCTCGTCGTTTATTTGGGGGTACCCCTCGACGCCGACGCCGTGGTGCCGGGCGCGCCCCCACTGCCTTGCTGAGGGAGGGGGCCTTGCTGTTAGCTGCGCTGCTGTGGGGAGAAAGACTTCGGCCCAGGGTGCCAGCGGCCCCGAGGGCCAGGGCGGTCGGCCATCTTTGGTGCTGGGCAGAGGGAGGGAGGGCCCAGGGCGGGGCCCAGGGGCAAAGGGACGGTGGTCGGCGGGAAGGAAGAGAAGGCCCTGCGGAGCTGGAGTGCAGCCCAGGGCTGGTGGGAGAAGGTGTAGGCGTGCCCAGTCACCAGGGGGAGCCGGTTGTCCGGCGGCTTGGGCATCCAGGGCGGCCCAAGGTAATGGCGAGGGGCGGCGGCATGAGGGCCCCAAGGCCAGGAACCAGGGAGTGCACGCATGGGAGGCAGGGTCAACTCCCGCACGCCCTCCCCCGGCCCCAACGCCCCCCCAGTCCTCGCCACCTTCGCCCACTCCCTCCCTCCGTTGCGGCTGTCCTCTCTGCTGCCTCAACCTCCCCACCCCGTTCCCATCGCCGCCCAGCGAGCCCCACTGGTTCCTGTGAGGGTGGGCCTTGTTGCTTGGAGTTGGAGGAGCTGGGTTGGAGCCGCCAGTCCCTGCAGCGGGCGGCTCCAGCGGGCCTGTGAATCGCCGTGGGGTGCCCGGGAGTAAGGGGGCAGCGGAGCAAGGGATGTTTGGAGGAAGGCTTGCTGGGCAAAGGGGGGCGGTGGAGGCACAGGGAGAAGAAGGGAGGCCGAAGGAGAAAGAAAAAAGCCAAGAAAGTAGCCTCAGAACCAGAGTCCAGGGCACCCGGGAACGGTCTCCCATCCAAGTCCTGACCGGATCCGACCCTGCTTAGCTTCCAAGAGCAGAAGAGATGCGCTGCCATCAGGCCACTAGGGCCATAGGCCTGAGAGGCTGCTGCTGCGACCCACATCAGACTGCTCTGGGCCTCCGGGCCCCAGCGTGCTCCTCTTGTCACCCCTCCACCTGCCCTGTGCTTTGCTCCTGCGTGCCTGTGAGCCTGCCTTGGGGTGAGGCGCCTCCAGCATCTCAGAGTCGCAGAAGTCCTGGCGATCTCCCCAAGTGTCTCTGGACTTCCCAGCAGGACCGCCCCCTCCGCCGCCGCTCCCGCCGCCGCCTCCTCCTCCTCCTCCTCCTCCTCCTCCTCCTCCTCCCCCGCCGCCACCGCCGCCTCCGCCGCCGCTGTCGTTTGGAACCCGAGATGCCTAGGGGGGGCGTTCGGTCTTGGAGGCAGGCATGCGGAGTGTTCTCAGCGCCCCCAACTCCCCAACCGCAGCCCTGGGTCTAGCGTGGCAAGCCACCCCGCCTTGCTCAATGGCGGCCCGAAGTCAAGGGCGCCACCAGAGACCCTGGGCAGCAGTCCACCGCCGTGGCCCGTCCCCCTCTAACCTTCCCGTGACACCCCCCCCCACGAACCCCCCATCACCAGGACAGGACTGAGAGATACGGGAGCCCGGCTGACATAGACAGACACAAAGACACACAGGGAAAGCCAGAGATACGCACGGAGGGGTAGTCGGAGCGAGAGAGGAAGAGAGAGACACGGGGAGACCGAGGATCCAACACACAGACCCGCACTGAACCCCCGAACAGACACACAGAGATCCTGACCTGGATGCGGATGGGGACACGGAAAGGGACAGCCTCGCCGGTGCACGCAAGGGACCCAGACACACACCACACACACCGGAGGCTGTGTTGGCGAGGCAGCTAGCCTCTGGGGGTGTGGTGGAGCTTGGCCAGGTTTTGGCAAGCTGACCGCGCCCTGGTGCTGCTAGAGGAGCCCCTCGGAGCGCCAGGAAGCACAGCCAAGTTGCCTGGAATCCCCTTCTGCTCCCATGCCTGCCCAGCAACTACACTGGCCTGGGGGCATGCGGGGGACTCTTTCCTTGGTCTCGTCGTTTATTTGGGGGTACCCCTCGACGCCGACGCCGTGGTGCCGGGCGCGCCCCCACTGCCTTGCTGAGGGAGCGGGCCTCGCTGTTAGGTGCGCTGCTGTGGGGAGAAGGACTTAGGCTCAGGGTGCCAGCGGCCCCAAGGTCCAGGGCGGTCGGCCATCTTTGGTGCTGGGCAGAGGGAGCGAGGGCCCAGGGCGGGGCCCAGGGGCAAAGGGACGGTGGTCGGCGGGAAGGAAGAGAAGGCCCTGCGGGGCTGGAGCGCAGCGCAGGGCTGGTGGGAGAAGGTGTAGGCGTGCCCAGTCACCAGGGGGAGCCTGTTGTCCGGTGGCTTGGGCATCCAGGGCGACCCAAGGGAAAGGCGAGGGGCGGCGGCATGAGGGCCCCAAGGGCAGGAACGAGGGAGGGCACGCATGGGAGGCAGGGTGAACTCCCGCACGCGCTCCCCCCTCCCCATCGCCCCCCAGTCCTCGCCACCTTCGCCCACTCCCTCCCTCCGTAGCGGCTGCCCTCTCTGAGGCCTCAGCCTCCACACCCCGTTCCCATCGCCCCCCAGCGAGCCCCACTGGTTCCTGTGAGGGTGGGCCTTGTGACTTGGAGTTGGAGGAGCTGGATTCGAGCCGCCTGTCGCTGCAGCGGGCGGCTCCAGCGGGCCTATGAACCGCCGTGGGGTGCCCGGGGGTAAGGGGGCAACGGGGCAAGGGATGTTTGGAGGAAGGCTTGCTGGGCAAAGGGGGGCGGTGGAGGCACAGGGAGAAGAAGGGAGGCCGAAGGAGAAAGAAAAAAGCCAAGAAAGTAGCCTCAGAACAAGAGTGCAGGGCACCCGGGAACGGTCTCCCATCCAAGTCCTGAGCGGATCCGACCCTGCTTAGCTTCCAAGAGCAGAAGAGATGCGCTGCCATCAGGCCGCTAGGGCCAAAGGCCTGAGAGGCTGATGCTGCGACTCCCAGCAGACTGCTCTTGGCCTCCGAGCCCCAGCGTGCTCCTCTCGTCAACCCCTCCGCCTGCCCTGGCCTTGGCTCCTGCGTGCCTGCGCGCCTGCCTTGGGGTGAGGCGCCTCCAGCATCTCAGAGTCGCAGAAGTCCCGGCGATCTCCCCAACTGTCTCTGGACTTCCCAGCCGGACCGCCCCCTCCGCCGCCGCTCCCGCCGCCGTCGCCTCCTCCTACGCCGCCGCCGCCGCCGCCGCCGCCACTGTGGTTTGGAACCCGAGATGCCTAGGGGGGGCGTTCGGTCTTGGAGGCAGGCATGCGGAGTGTTCACAGCGCCCCGAACTCCCCAACCAGAGACCCTGGGCAGCAGTCCACCCCCGTGGCCCCACCCCCGCCAACCTTCCCCTGACAACCCCCCACGCACCCCCCATCACCAGGACAGGACTGAGAGATACGGGAGCCCGGCTGACAGAGACAGACACACAGACACACAGGGAAAGACAGAGAGGCACACGGAGGGGTAGTCGGAGCGAGAGAGGAAGAGAGAGACACGGGGAGAACGAGGATCCAACACACAGACCCGCACTGAACCCCCGAACAGACAGACAGAGACCCTGACCTGGATGCGGATGGGGACACGGAAAGGGACGGACTCGCCGGTGCACGCAAGGGACCCAGACACACACCACACACACCGGAGGCTGTGTTGGCGAGGCAGCTAGCCTCTGGGGGTGTGGTGGAGCTTGGCCAGGTTTTGGCAAGCTGACCTCGCCCTGGTGCTGCTAGAGGAGCCCCTCGGAGCGCCAGGAAGCACAGCCAAGTTGCCTGGAATCCCCTTCTGCTCCCATGCCTGCCCAGCAACCACACTGGCCTGGGGGCATGCGGGGGACTCTTTCCTTGGTCTCGTCGTTTATTTGGGGGTACCCCTCGACGCCGACGCCGTGGTGCCGGGCGCGCCCCCACTGCCTTGCTGAGGGAGCGGGCCTTGCTGTTAGCTGCGCTGCTGTGGGGAGAAGGACTTCGGCCCAGGGTGCCAGCGGCCCCGAGGGCCAGGGCGGTCGGCCATTTTGGTGCAGGGCAGAGGGAGGGAGGGCCCAGGGCGGGGCCCAGGGGCAAAGGGACGGTGGTCGGCGGGAAGGAAGAGAAGGCCCTGCGGGGCTGGAGCGCAGCCCAGGGCTGGTGGGAGAAGGTGTAGGCGTGCCCAGTCACCAGGGGGAGCCGGTTGTTCGGCGGCTTGGGCATCCAGGGCGGCCCAAGGGAATGGCGAGGGGCGGCGGCATGAGGGCCCCAAGGCCAGGAACCAGGGAGTGCACGCATGGGAGGCAGGGTGAACTCCCGCACGCGCTCCCCCCGCCCCATCGCCCCCCCAGTCCTCGCCACCTTCGCCCACTCCCTCCCTCCGAAGCGGCAGCCCTCTCTGCCGCCTCAGCCTCCCCACCCCCTTCCCATCGCCCCCCCGCGAGCCCCACTGGTTCCTGTGAGGGTGGGCCTTGTGACTTGGAGTTGGAGGAGCTGGGTTGGAGCCGCCTGTCGCTGTAGCGGGCGGCTCCAGCGGGCCTGTGAACCGCCGTGGGGTGCCCGGGGGTAAGGGGGCAACGGGGCAAGGGATGTTTGGAGGAAGGCTTGCTGGGCAAAGGGGGGCGGTGGAGGCACAGGGAGAAGAAGGGAGGCCGAAGGAGAAAGAAAAAAGCCAAGAAAGTAGCCTCAGAACAAGAGTGCAGGGCACCCGGGAACGGTCTCCCATCCAAGTCCTGAGCGGATCCGACCCTGCTTAGCTTCCAAGAGCAGAAGAGATGCGCTGCCATCAGGCCGCTAGGGCCAGAGGCCTGAGAGGCTGCTGCTGCGACCCACAGCAGACTGCTCTGGGCCTCCGAGCCCCAGCGTGCTCCTCTCGTCAACCCCTCCGCCTGCCCTGGCCTTGGCTCCTGCGTGCCTGCGAGCCTGCCTTGGGGTGAGGCGCCTCCAGCATCTCAGAGTCCCAGAAGTCCCGGCGATCTCCCCAACTGTCTCTGGACTTCCCAGCCGGACCGCCCCCTCCGCCGCCGCTCCCGCCGCCGCCGCCTCCTCCTACGCCGCCGCCGCCGCCGCCACTGCCACTGTGGTTTGGAACCCGAGATGCCTAGGGGGGGCGTTCGGTCTTGGAGGCAGGCATGCGGAGTGTTCACAGCGCCCCGAACTCCCCAACCAGAGACCCTGGGCAGCAGTCCACCCCCGTGGCCCCTCCCCCGCCAACCTTCCCCTGACACCCCCCCCACGCACCCCCCATCACCAGGACAGGACTGAGCGATACGGGAGCCCGGCTGACAGAGACAGACACACAGACACACAGGGAAAGACAGACAGGCACACGGAGGGGTAGTCGGAGCGAGAGAGGAAGAGAGAGACACGGGGAGAACGAGGATCCAACACTCAGACCCGCACTGAACCCCCGAACAGACACACAGAGACCCTGACCTGGATGCGGATGGGGATACGGAAAGGGACGGACTCGCCGGTGCACGCAAGGGACCCAGACACACACCACACACACCGGAGGCTGTGTTGGCGAGGCAGCTAGGCTCTGGGGGTGTGGTGGAGCTTGGCCAGGTTTTGGCAAGCTCACCGCGCCCTGGTGCTGCTAGAGGAGCCCCTCGGAGCGCCAGGAAGCACAGCCAAGTTGCCTGGAATCCCCTTCTGCTCCCATGCCTGCCCAGCAACCACACTGGCCTGGGGGCATGCGGGGGACTCTTTCCTTGGTCTCGTCGTTTATTTGGGGGTACCCCTCGACGCCGACGCCGTGGTGCCGGGCGCGCCCCCACTGCCTTGCTGAGGGAGGGGGCCTTGCTGTTAGCTGCGCTGCTGTGGGGAGAAAGACTTCGGCCCAGGGTGCCAGCGGCCCCGAGGGCCAGGGCGGTCGGCCATCTTTGGTGCTGGGCAGAGGGAGGGAGGGCCCAGGGCGGGGCCCAGGGGCAAAGGGACGGTGGTCGGCGGGAAGGAAGAGAAGGCCCTGCGGAGCTGGAGTGCAGCCCAGGGCTGGTGGGAGAAGGTGTAGGCGTGCCCAGTCACCAGGGGGAGCCGGTTGTCCGGCGGCTTGGGCATCCAGGGCGGCCCAAGGGAATGGCGAGGGGCGGCGGCATGAGGGCCCCAAGGCCAGGAACCAGGGAGTGCACGCATGGGAGGCAGGGTCAACTCCCGCACGCCCTCCCCCGGCCCCAACGCCCCCCCAGTCCTCGCCACCTTCGCCCACTCCCTCCCTCCGTTGCGGCTGTCCTCTCTGCTGCCTCAACCTCCCCACCCCGTTCCCATCGCCGCCCAGCGAGCCCCACTGGTTCCTGTGAGGGTGGGCCTTGTTGCTTGGAGTTGGAGGAGCTGGGTTGGAGCCGCCAGTCCCTGCAGCGGGCGGCTCCAGCGGGCCTGTGAATCGCCGTGGGGTGCCCGGGAGTAAGGGGGCAGCGGAGCAAGGGATGTTTGGAGGAAGGCTTGCTGGGCAAAGGGGGGCGGTGGAGGCACAGGGAGAAGAAGGGAGGCCGAAGGAGAAAGAAAAAAGCCAAGAAAGTAGCCTCAGAACCAGAGTCCAGGGCACCCGGGAACGGTCTCCCATCCAAGTCCTGACCGGATCCGACCCTGCTTAGCTTCCAAGAGCAGAAGAGATGCGCTGCCATCAGGCCACTAGGGCCATAGGCCTGAGAGGCTGCTGCTGCGACCCACATCAGACTGCTCTGGGCCTCCGGGCCCCAGCGTGCTCCTCTTGTCACCCCTCCACCTGCCCTGTGCTTTGCTCCTGCGTGCCTGCGAGCCTGCCTTGGGGTGAGGCGCCTCCAGCATCTCAGAGTCGCAGAAGTCCTGGCGATCTCCCCAAGTGTCTCTGGACTTCCCAGCAGGACCGCCCCCTCCGCCGCCGCTCCCGCCGCCGCCTCCTCCTCCTCCTCCTCCTCCTCCTCCTCCTCCTCCTCCCCCGCCGCCACCGCCGCCTCCGCCGCCGCTGTCGTTTGGAACCCGAGATGCCTAGGGGGGGCGTTCGGTCTTGGAGGCAGGCATGCGGAGTGTTCTCAGCGCCCCCAACTCCCCAACCGCAGCCCTGGGTCTAGCGTGGCAAGCCACCCCGCCTTGCTCAATGGCGGCCCGAAGTCAAGGGCGCCACCAGAGACCCTGGGCAGCAGTCCACCGCCGTGGCCCGTCCCCCTCTAACCTTCCCGTGACACCCCCCCCCACGAACCCCCCATCACCAGGACAGGACTGAGAGATACGGGAGCCCGGCTGACATAGACAGACACAAAGACACACAGGGAAAGCCAGAGATACGCACGGAGGGGTAGTCGGAGCGAGAGAGGAAGAGAGAGACACGGGGAGACCGAGGATCCAACACACAGACCCGCACTGAACCCCCGAACAGACACACAGAGATCCTGACCTGGATGCGGATGGGGACACGGAAAGGGACAGCCTCGCCGGTGCACGCAAGGGACCCAGACACACACCACACACACCGGAGGCTGTGTTGGCGAGGCAGCTAGCCTCTGGGGGTGTGGTGGAGCTTGGCCAGGTTTTGGCAAGCTGACCGCGCCCTGGTGCTGCTAGAGGAGCCCCTCGGAGCGCCAGGAAGCACAGCCAAGTTGCCTGGAATCCCCTTCTGCTCCCATGCCTGCCCAGCAACTACACTGGCCTGGGGGCATGCGGGGGACTCTTTCCTTGGTCTCGTCGTTTATTTGGGGGTACCCCTCGACGCCGACGCCGTGGTGCCGGGCGCGACCCCACTGCCTTGCTGAGGGAGCGGGCCTCGCTGTTAGGTGCGCTGCTGTGGGGAGAAGGACTTAGGCTCAGGGTGCCAGCGGCCCCAAGGTCCAGGGCGGTCGGCCATCTTTGGTGCTGGGCAGAGGGAGCGAGGGCCCAGGGCGGGGCCCAGGGGCAAAGGGACGGTGGTCGGCGGGAAGGAAGAGAAGGCCCTGCGGGGCTGGAGCGCAGCGCAGGGCTGGTGGGAGAAGGTGTAGGCGTGCCCAGTCACCAGGGGGAGCCTGTTGTCCGGTGGCTTGGGCATCCAGGGCGACCCAAGGGAAAGGCGAGGGGCGGCGGCATGAGGGCCCCAAGGGCAGGAACGAGGGAGGGCACGCATGGGAGGCAGGGTGAACTCCCGCACGCGCTCCCCCCTCCCCATCGCCCCCCAGTCCTCGCCACCTTCGCCCACTCCCTCCCTCCGTAGCGGCTGCCCTCTCTGAGGCCTCAGCCTCCACACCCCGTTCCCATCGCCCCCCAGCGAGCCCCACTGGTTCCTGTGAGGGTGGGCCTTGTGACTTGGAGTTGGAGGAGCTGGATTCGAGCCGCCTGTCGCTGCAGCGGGCGGCTCCAGCGGGCCTATGAACCGCCGTGGGGTGCCCGGGGGTAAGGGGGCAACGGGGCAAGGGATGTTTGGAGGAAGGCTTGCTGGGCAAAGGGGGGCGGTGGAGGCACAGGGAGAAGAAGGGAGGCCGAAGGAGAAAGAAAAAAGCCAAGAAAGTAGCCTCAGAACAAGAGTGCAGGGCACCCGGGAACGGTCTCCCATCCAAGTCCTGAGCGGATCCGACCCTGCTTAGCTTCCAAGAGCAGAAGAGATGCGCTGCCATCAGGCCGCTAGGGCCAAAGGCCTGAGAGGCTGATGCTGCGACTCCCAGCAGACTGCTCTTGGCCTCCGAGCCCCAGCGTGCTCCTCTCGTCAACCCCTCCGCCTGCCCTGGCCTTGGCTCCTGCGTGCCTGCGCGCCTGCCTTGGGGTGAGGCGCCTCCAGCATCTCAGAGTCGCAGAAGTCCCGGCGATCTCCCCAACTGTCTCTGGACTTCCCAGCCGGACCGCCCCCTCCGCCGCCGCTCCCGCCGCCGTCGCCTCCTCCTACGCCGCCGCCGCCGCCGCCGCCGCCACTGTGGTTTGGAACCCGAGATGCCTAGGGGGGGCGTTCGGTCTTGGAGGCAGGCATGCGGAGTGTTCACAGCGCCCCGAACTCCCCAACCAGAGACCCTGGGCAGCAGTCCACCCCCGTGGCCCCACCCCCGCCAACCTTCCCCTGACAACCCCCCACGCACCCCCCATCACCAGGACAGGACTGAGAGATACGGGAGCCCGGCTGACAGAGACAGACACACAGACACACAGGGAAAGACAGAGAGGCACACGGAGGGGTAGTCGGAGCGAGAGAGGAAGAGAGAGACACGGGGAGAACGAGGATCCAACACACAGACCCGCACTGAACCCCCGAACAGACAGACAGAGACCCTGACCTGGATGCGGATGGGGACACGGAAAGGGACGGACTCGCCGGTGCACGCAAGGGACCCAGACACACACCACACACACCGGAGGCTGTGTTGGCGAGGCAGCTAGCCTCTGGGGGTGTGGTGGAGCTTGGCCAGGTTTTGGCAAGCTGACCGCGCCCTGGTGCTGCTAGAGGAGCCCCTCGGAGCGCCAGGAAGCACAGCCAAGTTGCCTGGAATCCCCTTCTGCTCCCATGCCTGCCCAGCAACCACACTGGCCTGGGGGCATGCGGGGGACTCTTTCCTTGGTCTCGTCGTTTATTTGGGGGTACCCCTCGACGCCGACGCCGTGGTGCCGGGCGCGCCCCCACTGCCTTGCTGAGGGAGCGGGCCTTGCTGTTAGCTGCGCTGCTGTGGGGAGAAGGACTTCGGCCCAGGGTGCCAGCGGCCCCGAGGGCCAGGGCGGTCGGCCATTTTGGTGCTGGGCAGAGGGAGGGAGGGCCCAGGGCGGGGCCCAGGGGCAAAGGGACGGTGGTCGGCGGGAAGGAAGAGAAGGCCCTGCGGGGCTGGAGCGCAGCCCAGGGCTGGTGGGAGAAGGTGTAGGCGTGCCCAGTCACCAGGGGGAGCCGGTTGTTCGGCGGCTTGGGCATCCAGGGCGGCCCAAGGGAATGGCGAGGGGCGGCGGCATGAGGGCCCCAAGGCCAGGAACCAGGGAGTGCACGCATGGGAGGCAGGGTGAACTCCCGCCCGCGCTCCCCCCGCCCCATCGCCCCCCCAGTCCTCGCCACCTTCGCCCACTCCCTCCCTCCGAAGCGGCAGCCCTCTCTGCCGCCTCAGCCTCCCCACCCCCTTCCCATCGCCCCCCCGCGAGCCCCACTGGTTCCTGTGAGGGTGGGCCTTGTGATTTGGAGTTGGAGGAGCTGGGTTGGAGCCGCCTGTCGCTGCAGCGGGCGGCTCCAGCGGGCCTGTGAACCGCCGTGGGGTGCCCGGGGGTAAGGGGGCAACGGGGCAAGGGATGTTTGGAGGAAGGCTTGCTGGGCAAAGGGGGGCGGTGGAGGCACAGGGAGAAGAAGGGAGGCCGAAGGAGAAAGAAAAAAGCCAAGAAAGTAGCCTCAGAACAAGAGTGCAGGGCACCCGGGAACGGTCTCCCATCCAAGTCCTGAGCGGATCCGACCCTGCTTAGCTTCCAAGAGCAGAAGAGATGCGCTGCCATCAGGCCGCTAGGGCCAGAGGCCTGAGAGGCTGCTGCTGCGACCCACAGCAGACTGCTCTGGGCCTCCGAGCCCCAGCGTGCTCCTCTCGTCAACCCCTCCGCCTGCCCTGGCCTTGGCTCCTGCGTGCCTGCGAGCCTGCCTTGGGGTGAGGCGCCTCCAGCATCTCAGAGTCCCAGAAGTCCCGGCGATCTCCCCAACTGTCTCTGGACTTCCCAGCCGGACCGCCCCCTCCGCCGCCGCTCCCGCCGCCGCCGCCTCCTCCTACGCCGCCGCCGCCGCCGCCACTGCCACTGTGGTTTGGAACCCGAGATGCCTAGGGGGGGCGTTCGGTCTTGGAGGCAGGCATGCGGAGTGTTCACAGCGCCCCGAACTCCCCAACCAGAGACCCTGGGCAGCAGTCCACCCCCGTGGCCCCTCCCCCGCCAACCTTCCCCTGACACCCCCCCCACGCACCCCCCATCACCAGGACAGGACTGAGCGATACGGGAGCCCGGCTGACAGAGACAGACACACAGACACACAGGGAAAGACAGACAGGCACACGGAGGGGTAGTCGGAGCGAGAGAGGAAGAGAGAGACACGGGGAGAACGAGGATCCAACACTCAGACCCGCACTGAACCCCCGAACAGACACACAGAGACCCTGACCTGGATGCGGATGGGGATACGGAAAGGGACGGACTCGCCGGTGCACGCAAGGGACCCAGACACACACCACACACACCGGAGGCTGTGTTGGCGAGGCAGCTAGGCTCTGGGGGTGTGGTGGAGCTTGGCCAGGTTTTGGCAAGCTCACCGCGCCCTGGTGCTGCTAGAGGAGCCCCTCGGAGCGCCAGGAAGCACAGCCAAGTTGCCTGGAATCCCCTTCTGCTCCCATGCCTGCCCAGCAACCACACTGGCCTGGGGGCATGCGGGGGACTCTTTCCTTGGTCTCGTCGTTTATTTGGGGGTACCCCTCGACGCCGACGCCGTGGTGCCGGGCGCGCCCCCACTGCCTTGCTGAGGGAGGGGGCCTTGCTGTTAGCTGCGCTGCTGTGGGGAGAAAGACTTCGGCCCAGGGTGCCAGCGGCCCCGAGGGCCAGGGCGGTCGGCCATCTTTGGTGCTGGGCAGAGGGAGGGAGGGCCCAGGGCGGGGCCCAGGGGCAAAGGGACGGTGGTCGGCGGGAAGGAAGAGAAGGCCCTGCGGAGCTGGAGTGCAGCCCAGGGCTGGTGGGAGAAGGTGTAGGCGTGCCCAGTCACCAGGGGGAGCCGGTTGTCCGGCGGCTTGGGCATCCAGGGCGGCCCAAGGGAATGGCGAGGGGCGGCGGCATGAGGGCCCCAAGGCCAGGAACCAGGGAGTGCACGCATGGGAGGCAGGGTCAACTCCCGCACGCCCTCCCCCGGCCCCAACGCCCCCCCAGTCCTCGCCACCTTCGCCCACTCCCTCCCTCCGTTGCGGCTGTCCTCTCTGCTGCCTCAACCTCCCCACCCCGTTCCCATCGCCGCCCAGCGAGCCCCACTGGTTCCTGTGAGGGTGGGCCTTGTTGCTTGGAGTTGGAGGAGCTGGGTTGGAGCCGCCAGTCCCTGCAGCGGGCGGCTCCAGCGGGCCTGTGAATCGCCGTGGGGTGCCCGGGAGTAAGGGGGCAGCGGAGCAAGGGATGTTTGGAGGAAGGCTTGCTGGGCAAAGGGGGGCGGTGGAGGCACAGGGAGAAGAAGGGAGGCCGAAGGAGAAAGAAAAAAGCCAAGAAAGTAGCCTCAGAACCAGAGTCCAGGGCACCCGGGAACGGTCTCCCATCCAAGTCCTGACCGGATCCGACCCTGCTTAGCTTCCAAGAGCAGAAGAGATGCGCTGCCATCAGGCCACTAGGGCCATAGGCCTGAGAGGCTGCTGCTGCGACCCACATCAGACTGCTCTGGGCCTCCGGGCCCCAGCGTGCTCCTCTTGTCACCCCTCCACCTGCCCTGTGCTTTGCTCCTGCGTGCCTGCGAGCCTGCCTTGGGGTGAGGCGCCTCCAGCATCTCAGAGTCGCAGAAGTCCTGGCGATCTCCCCAAGTGTCTCTGGACTTCCCAGCAGGACCGCCCCCTCCGCCGCCGCTCCCGCCGCCGCCTCCTCCTCCTCCTCCTCCTCCTCCTCCTCCTCCTCCCCCGCCGCCACCGCCGCCTCCGCCGCCGCTGTCGTTTGGAACCCGAGATGCCTAGGGGGGGCGTTCGGTATTGGAGGCAGGCATGCGGAGTGTTCTCAGCGCCCCCAACTCCCCAACCGCAGCCCTGGGTCTAGCGTGGCAAGCCACCCCGCCTTGCTCAATGGCGGCCCGAAGTCAAGGGCGCCACCAGAGACCCTGGGCAGCAGTCCACCGCCGTGGCCCGTCCCCCTCTATCCTTCCCGTGACACCCCTCCCCCACGAACCCCCCATCACCAGGACAGGACTGAGAGATACGGGAGCCCGGCTGACATAGACAGACACAAAGACACACAGGGAAAGCCAGAGATACGCACGGAGGGGTAGTCGGAGCGAGAGAGGAAGAGAGAGACACGGGGAGACCGAGGATCCAACACACAGACCCGCACTGAACCCCCGAACAGACACACAGAGATCCTGACCTGGATGCGGATGGGGACACGGAAAGGGACAGCCTCGCCGGTGCACGCAAGGGACCCAGACACACACCACACACACCGGAGGCTGTGTTGGCGAGGCAGCTAGCCTCTGGGGGTGTGGTGGAGCTTGGCCAGGTTTTGGCAAGCTGACCGCGCCCTGGTGCTGCTAGAGGAGCCCCTCGGAGCGCCAGGAAGCACAGCCAAGTTGCCTGGAATCCCCTTCTGCTCCCATGCCTGCCCAGCAACTACACTGGCCTGGGGGCATGCGGGGGACTCTTTCCTTGGTCTCGTCGTTTATTTGGGGGTACCCCTCGACGCCGACGCCGTGGTGCCGGGCGCGCCCCCACTGCCTTGCTGAGGGAGCGGGCCTCGCTGTTAGGTGCGCTGCTGTGGGGAGAAGGACTTAGGCTCAGGGTGCCAGCGGCCCCAAGGTCCAGGGCGGTCGGCCATCTTTGGTGCTGGGCAGAGGGAGCGAGGGCCCAGGGCGGGGCCCAGGGGCAAAGGGACGGTGGTCGGCGGGAAGGAAGAGAAGGCCCTGCGGGGCTGGAGCGCAGCGCAGGGCTGGTGGGAGAAGGTGTAGGCGTGCCCAGTCACCAGGGGGAGCCTGTTGTCCGGTGGCTTGGGCATCCAGGGCGACCCAAGGGAAAGGCGAGGGGCGGCGGCATGAGGGCCCCAAGGGCAGGAACGAGGGAGGGCACGCATGGGAGGCAGGGTGAACTCCCGCACGCGCTCCCCCCTCCCCATCGCCCCCCAGTCCTCGCCACCTTCGCCCACTCCCTCCCTCCGTAGCGGCTGCCCTCTCTGAGGCCTCAGCCTCCACACCCCGTTCCCATCGCCCCCCAGCGAGCCCCACTGGTTCCTGTGAGGGTGGGCCTTGTGACTTGGAGTTGGAGGAGCTGGATTCGAGCCGCCTGTCGCTGCAGCGGGCGGCTCCAGCGGGCCTATGAACCGCCGTGGGGTGCCCGGGGGTAAGGGGGCAACGGGGCAAGGGATGTTTGGAGGAAGGCTTGCTGGGCAAAGGGGGGCGGTGGAGGCACAGGGAGAAGAAGGGAGGCCGAAGGAGAAAGAAAAAAGCCAAGAAAGTAGCCTCAGAACAAGAGTGCAGGGCACCCGGGAACGGTCTCCCATCCAAGTCCTGAGCGGATCCGACCCTGCTTAGCTTCCAAGAGCAGAAGAGATGCGCTGCCATCAGGCCGCTAGGGCCAAAGGCCTGAGAGGCTGATGCTGCGACTCCCAGCAGACTGCTCTTGGCCTCCGAGCCCCAGCGTGCTCCTCTCGTCAACCCCTCCGCCTGCCCTGGCCTTGGCTCCTGCGTGCCTGCGCGCCTGCCTTGGGGTGAGGCGCCTCCAGCATCTCAGAGTCGCAGAAGTCCCGGCGATCTCCCCAACTGTCTCTGGACTTCCCAGCCGGACCGCCCCCTCCGCCGCCGCTCCCGCCGCCGTCGCCTCCTCCTACGCCGCCGCCGCCGCCGCCGCCGCCACTGTGGTTTGGAACCCGAGATGCCTAGGGGGGGCGTTCGGTCTTGGAGGCAGGCATGCGGAGTGTTCACAGCGCCCCGAACTCCCCAACCAGAGACCCTGGGCAGCAGTCCACCCCCGTGGCCCCACCCCCGCCAACCTTCCCCTGACAACCCCCCACGCACCCCCCATCACCAGGACAGGACTGAGAGATACGGGAGCCTGGCTGACAGAGACAGACACACAGACACACAGGGAAAGACAGAGAGGCACACGGAGGGGTAGTCGGAGCGAGAGAGGAAGAGAGAGACACGGGGAGAACGAGGATCCAACACACAGACCCGCACTGAACCCCCGAACAGACAGACAGAGACCCTGACCTGGATGCGGATGGGGACACGGAAAGGGACGGACTCGCCGGTGCACGCAAGGGACCCAGACACACACCACACACACCGGAGGCTGTGTTGGCGAGGCAGCTAGCCTCTGGGGGTGTGGTGGAGCTTGGCCAGGTTTTGGCAAGCTGACCGCGCCCTGGTGCTGCTAGAGGAGCCCCTCGGAGCGCCAGGAAGCACAGCCAAGTTGCCTGGAATCCCCTTCTGCTCCCATGCCTGCCCAGCAACCACACTGGCCTGGGGGCATGCGGGGGACTCTTTCCTTGGTCTCGTCGTTTATTTGGGGGTACCCCTCGACGCCGACGCCGTGGTGCCGGGCGCGCCCCCACTGCCTTGCTGAGGGAGCGGGCCTTGCTGTTAGCTGCGCTGCTGTGGGGAGAAGGACTTCGGCCCAGGGTGCCAGCGGCCCCGAGGGCCAGGGCGGTCGGCCATTTTGGTGCTGGGCAGAGGGAGGGAGGGCCCAGGGCGGGGCCCAGGGGCAAAGGGACGGTGGTCGGCGGGAAGGAAGAGAAGGCCCTGCGGGGCTGGAGCGCAGCCCAGGGCTGGTGGGAGAAGGTGTAGGCGTGCCCAGTCACCAGGGGGAGCCGGTTGTTCGGCGGCTTGGGCATCCAGGGCGGCCCAAGGGAATGGCGAGGGGCGGCGGCATGAGGGCCCCAAGGCCAGGAACCAGGGAGTGCACGCATGGGAGGCAGGGTGAACTCCCGCCCGCGCTCCCCCCGCCCCATCGCCCCCCCAGTCCTCGCCACCTTCGCCCACTCCCTCCCTCCGAAGCGGCAGCCCTCTCTGCCGCCTCAGCCTCCCCACCCCCTTCCCATCGCCCCCCCGCGAGCCCCACTGGTTCCTGTGAGGGTGGGCCTTGTGACTTGGAGTTGGAGGAGCTGGGTTGGAGCCGCCTGTCGCTGCAGCGGGCCGCTCCAGCGGGCCTGTGAACCGCCGTGGGGTGCCCGGGGGTAAGGGGGCAACGGGGCAAGGGATGTTTGGAGGAAGGCTTGCTGGGCAAAGGGGGGCGGTGGAGGCACAGGGAGAAGAAGGGAGGCCGAAGGAGAAAGAAAAAAGCCAAGAAAGTAGCCTCAGAACAAGAGTGCAGGGCACCCGGGAACGGTCTCCCATCCAAGTCCTGAGCGGATCCGACCCTGCTTAGCTTCCAAGAGCAGAAGAGATGCGCTGCCATCAGGCCGCTAGGGCCAGAGGCCTGAGAGGCTGCTGCTGCGACCCACAGCAGACTGCTCTGGGCCTCCGAGCCCCAGCGTGCTCCTCTCGTCAACCCCTCCGCCTGCCCTGGCCTTGGCTCCTGCGTGCCTGCGAGCCTGCCTTGGGGTGAGGCGCCTCCAGCATCTCAGAGTCCCAGAAGTCCCGGCGATCTCCCCAACTGTCTCTGGACTTCCCAGCCGGACCGCCCCCTCCGCCGCCGCTCCCGCCGCCGCCGCCTCCTCCTACGCCGCCGCCGCCGCCGCCACTGCCACTGTGGTTTGGAACCCGAGATGCCTAGGGGGGGCGTTCGGTCTTGGAGGCAGGCATGCGGAGTGTTCACAGCGCCCCGAACTCCCCAACCAGAGACCCTGGGCAGCAGTCCACCCCCGTGGCCCCTCCCCCGCCAACCTTCCCCTGACACCCCCCCCACGCACCCCCCATCACCAGGACAGGACTGAGCGATACGGGAGCCCGGCTGACAGAGACAGACACACAGACACACAGGGAAAGACAGACAGGCACACGGAGGGGTAGTCGGAGCGAGAGAGGAAGAGAGAGACACGGGGAGAACGAGGATCCAACACTCAGACCCGCACTGAACCCCCGAACAGACACACAGAGACCCTGACCTGGATGCGGATGGGGATACGGAAAGGGACGGACTCGCCGGTGCACGCAAGGGACCCAGACACACACCACACACACCGGAGGCTGTGTTGGCGAGGCAGCTAGGCTCTGGGGGTGTGGTGGAGCTTGGCCAGGTTTTGGCAAGCTCACCGCGCCCTGGTGCTGCTAGAGGAGCCCCTCGGAGCGCCAGGAAGCACAGCCAAGTTGCCTGGAATCCCCTTCTGCTCCCATGCCTGCCCAGCAACCACACTGGCCTGGGGGCATGCGGGGGACTCTTTCCTTGGTCTCGTCGTTTATTTGGGGGTACCCCTCGACGCCGACGCCGTGGTGCCGGGCGCGCCCCCACTGCCTTGCTGAGGGAGGGGGCCTTGCTGTTAGCTGCGCTGCTGTGGGGAGAAAGACTTCGGCCCAGGGTGCCAGCGGCCCCGAGGGCCAGGGCGGTCGGCCATCTTTGGTGCTGGGCAGAGGGAGGGAGGGCCCAGGGCGGGGCCCAGGGGCAAAGGGACGGTGGTCGGCGGGAAGGAAGAGAAGGCCCTGCGGAGCTGGAGTGCAGCCCAGGGCTGGTGGGAGAAGGTGTAGGCGTGCCCAGTCACCAGGGGGAGCCGGTTGTCCGGCGGCTTGGGCATCCAGGGCGGCCCAAGGGAATGGCGAGGGGCGGCGGCATGAGGGCCCCAAGGCCAGGAACCAGGGAGTGCACGCATGGGAGGCAGGGTCAACTCCCGCACGCCCTCCCCCGGCCCCAACGCCCCCCCAGTCCTCGCCACCTTCGCCCACTCCCTCCCTCCGTTGCGGCTGTCCTCTCTGCTGCCTCAACCTCCCCACCCCGTTCCCATCGCCGCCCAGCGAGCCCCACTGGTTCCTGTGAGGGTGGGCCTTGTTGCTTGGAGTTGGAGGAGCTGGGTTGGAGCCGCCAGTCCCTGCAGCGGGCGGCTCCAGCGGGCCTGTGAATCGCCGTGGGGTGCCCGGGAGTAAGGGGGCAGCGGAGCAAGGGATGTTTGGAGGAAGGCTTGCTGGGCAAAGGGGGGCGGTGGAGGCACAGGGAGAAGAAGGGAGGCCGAAGGAGAAAGAAAAAAGCCAAGAAAGTAGCCTCAGAACCAGAGTCCAGGGCACCCGGGAACGGTCTCCCATCCAAGTCCTGACCGGATCCGACCCTGCTTAGCTTCCAAGAGCAGAAGAGATGCGCTGCCATCAGGCCACTAGGGCCATAGGCCTGAGAGGCTGCTGCTGCGACCCACATCAGACTGCTCTGGGCCTCCGGGCCCCAGCGTGCTCCTCTTGTCACCCCTCCACCTGCCCTGTGCTTTGCTCCTGCGTGCCTGCGAGCCTGCCTTGGGGTGAGGCGCCTCCAGCATCTCAGAGTCGCAGAAGTCCTGGCGATCTCCCCAAGTGTCTCTGGACTTCCCAGCAGGACCGCCCCCTCCGCCGCCGCTCCCGCCGCCGCCTCCTCCTCCTCCTCCTCCTCCTCCTCCTCCTCCTCCCCCGCCGCCACCGCCGCCTCCGCCGCCGCTGTCGTTTGGAACCCGAGATGCCTAGGGGGGGCGTTCGGTCTTGGAGGCAGGCATGCGGAGTGTTCTCAGCGCCCCCAACTCCCCAACCGCAGCCCTGGGTCTAGCGTGGCAAGCCACCCCGCCTTGCTCAATGGCGGCCCGAAGTCAAGGGCGCCACCAGAGACCCTGGGCAGCAGTCCACCGCCGTGGCCCGTCCCCCTCTATCCTTCCCGTGACACCCCTCCCCCACGAACCCCCCATCACCAGGACAGGACTGAGAGATACGGGAGCCCGGCTGACATAGACAGACACAAAGACACACAGGGAAAGCCAGAGATACGCACGGAGGGGTAGTCGGAGCGAGAGAGGAAGAGAGAGACACGGGGAGACCGAGGATCCAACACACAGACCCGCACTGAACCCCCGAACAGACACACAGAGATCCTGACCTGGATGCGGATGGGGACACGGAAAGGGACAGCCTCGCCGGTGCACGCAAGGGACCCAGACACACACCACACACACCGGAGGCTGTGTTGGCGAGGCAGCTAGCCTCTGGGGGTGTGGTGGAGCTTGGCCAGGTTTTGGCAAGCTGACCGCGCCCTGGTGCTGCTAGAGGAGCCCCTCGGAGCGCCAGGAAGCACAGCCAAGTTGCCTGGAATCCCCTTCTGCTCCCATGCCTGCCCAGCAACTACACTGGCCTGGGGGCATGCGGGGGACTCTTTCCTTGGTCTCGTCGTTTATTTGGGGGTACCCCTCGACGCCGACGCCGTGGTGCCGGGCGCGCCCCCACTGCCTTGCTGAGGGAGCGGGCCTCGCTGTTAGGTGCGCTGCTGTGGGGAGAAGGACTTAGGCTCAGGGTGCCAGCGGCCCCAAGGTCCAGGGCGGTCGGCCATCTTTGGTGCTGGGCAGAGGGAGCGAGGGCCCAGGGCGGGGCCCAGGGGCAAAGGGACGGTGGTCGGCGGGAAGGAAGAGAAGGCCCTGCGGGGCTGGAGCGCAGCGCAGGGCTGGTGGGAGAAGGTGTAGGCGTGCCCAGTCACCAGGGGGAGCCTGTTGTCCGGTGGCTTGGGCATCCAGGGCGACCCAAGGGAAAGGCGAGGGGCGGCGGCATGAGGGCCCCAAGGGCAGGAACGAGGGAGGGCACGCATGGGAGGCAGGGTGAACTCCCGCACGCGCTCCCCCCTCCCCATTGCCCCCCAGTCCTCGCCACCTTCGCCCACTCCCTCCCTCCGTAGCGGCTGCCCTCTCTGAGGCCTCAGCCTCCACACCCCGTTCCCATCGCCCCCCAGCGAGCCCCACTGGTTCCTGTGAGGGTGGGCCTTGTGACTTGGAGTTGGAGGAGCTGGATTCGAGCCGCCTGTCGCTGCAGCGGGCGGCTCCAGCGGGCCTATGAACCGCCGTGGGGTGCCCGGGGGTAAGGGGGCAACGGGGCAAGGGATGTTTGGAGGAAGGCTTGCTGGGCAAAGGGGGGCGGTGGAGGCACAGGGAGAAGAAGGGAGGCCGAAGGAGAAAGAAAAAAGCCAAGAAAGTAGCCTCAGAACAAGAGTGCAGGGCACCCGGGAACGGTCTCCCATCCAAGTCCTGAGCGGATCCGACCCTGCTTAGCTTCCAAGAGCAGAAGAGATGCGCTGCCATCAGGCCGCTAGGGCCAAAGGCCTGAGAGGCTGATGCTGCGACTCCCAGCAGACTGCTCTTGGCCTCCGAGCCCCAGCGTGCTCCTCTCGTCAACCCCTCCGCCTGCCCTGGCCTTGGCTCCTGCGTGCCTGCGCGCCTGCCTTGGGGTGAGGCGCCTCCAGCATCTCAGAGTCGCAGAAGTCCCGGCGATCTCCCCAACTGTCTCTGGACTTCCCAGCCGGACCGCCCCCTCCGCCGCCGCTCCCGCCGCCGTCGCCTCCTCCTACGCCGCCGCCGCCGCCGCCGCCGCCACTGTGGTTTGGAACCCGAGATGCCTAGGGGGGGCGTTCGGTCTTGGAGGCAGGCATGCGGAGTGTTCACAGCGCCCCGAACTCCCCAACCAGAGACCCTGGGCAGCAGTCCACCCCCGTGGCCCCACCCCCGCCAACCTTCCCCTGACAACCCCCCACGCACCCCCCATCACCAGGACAGGACTGAGAGATACGGGAGCCCGGCTGACAGAGACAGACACACAGACACACAGGGAAAGACAGAGAGGCACACGGAGGGGTAGTCGGAGCGAGAGAGGAAGAGAGAGACACGGGGAGAACGAGGATCCAACACACAGACCCGCACTGAACCCCCGAACAGACAGACAGAGACCCTGACCTGGATGCGGATGGGGACACGGAAAGGGACGGACTCGCCGGTGCACGCAAGGGACCCAGACACACACCACACACACCGGAGGCTGTGTTGGCGAGGCAGCTAGCCTCTGGGGGTGTGGTGGAGCTTGGCCAGGTTTTGGCAAGCTGACCGTGCCCTGGTGCTGCTAGAGGAGCCCCTCGGAGCGCCAGGAAGCACAGCCAAGTTGCCTGGAATCCCCTTCTGCTCCCATGCCTGCCCAGCAACTACACTGGCCTGGGGGCATGCGGGGGACTCTTTCCTTGGTCTCGTCGTTTATTTGGGGGTACCCCTCGACGCCGACGCCGTGGTGCCGGGCGCGCCCCCACTGCCTTGCTGAGGGAGCGGGCCTCGCTGTTAGGTGCGCTGCTGTGGGGAGAAGGACTTAGGCTCAGGGTGCCAGCGGCCCCAAGGTCCAGGGCGGTCGGCCATCTTTGGTGCTGGGCAGAGGGAGCGAGGGCCCAGGGCGGGGCCCAGGGGCAAAGGGACGGTGGTCGGCGGGAAGGAAGAGAAGGCCCTGCGGGGCTGGAGCGCAGCGCAGGGCTGGTGGGAGAAGGTGTAGGCGTGCCCAGTCACCAGGGGGAGCCTGTTGTCCGGTGGCTTGGGCATCCAGGGCGACCCAAGGGAAAGGCGAGGGGCGGCGGCATGAGGGCCCCAAGGGCAGGAACGAGGGAGGGCACGCATGGGAGGCAGGGTGAACTCCCGCACGCGCTCCCCCCTCCCCATCGCCCCCCAGTCCTCGCCACCTTCGCCCACTCCCTCCCTCCGTAGCGGCTGCCCTCTCTGAGGCCTCAGCCTCCACACCCCGTTCCCATCGCCCCCCAGCGAGCCCCACTGGTTCCTGTGAGGGTGGGCCTTGTGACTTGGAGTTGGAGGAGCTGGATTCGAGCCGCCTGTCGCTGCAGCGGGCGGCTCCAGCGGGCCTATGAACCGCCGTGGGGTGCCCGGGGGTAAGGGGGCAACGGGGCAAGGGATGTTTGGAGGAAGGCTTGCTGGGCAAAGGGGGGCGGTGGAGGCACAGGGAGAAGAAGGGAGGCCGAAGGAGAAAGAAAAAAGCCAAGAAAGTAGCCTCAGAACAAGAGTGCAGGGCACCCGGGAACGGTCTCCCATCCAAGTCCTGAGCGGATCCGACCCTGCTTAGCTTCCAAGAGCAGAAGAGATGCGCTGCCATCAGGCCGCTAGGGCCAAAGGCCTGAGAGGCTGATGCTGCGACTCCCAGCAGACTGCTCTGGGCCTCCGAGCCCCAGCGTGCTCCTCTCGTCAACCCCTCCGCCTGCCCTGGCCTTGGCTCCTGCGTGCCTGCGCGCCTGCCTTGGGGTGAGGCGCCTCCAGCATCTCAGAGTCGCAGAAGTCCCGGCGATCTCCCCAACTGTCTCTGGACTTCCCAGCCGGACCGCCCCCTCCGCCGCCGCTCCCGCCGCCGTCGCCTCCTCCTACGCCGCCGCCGCCGCCGCCGCCGCCACTGTGGTTTGGAACCCGAGATGCCTAGGGGGGGCGTTCGGTCTTGGAGGCAGGCATGCGGAGTGTTCACAGCGCCCCGAACTCCCCAACCAGAGACCCTGGGCAGCAGTCCACCCCCGTGGCCCCACCCCCGCCAACCTTCCCCTGACAACCCCCCACGCACCCCCCATCACCAGGACAGGACTGAGAGATACGGGAGCCCGGCTGACAGAGACAGACACACAGACACACAGGGAAAGACAGAGAGGCACACGGAGGGGTAGTCGGAGCGAGAGAGGAAGAGAGAGACACGGGGAGAACGAGGATCCAACACACAGACCCGCACTGAACCCCCGAACAGACAGACAGAGACCCTGACCTGGATGCGGATGGGGACACGGAAAGGGACGGACTCGCCGGTGCACGCAAGGGACCCAGACACACACCACACACACCGGAGGCTGTGTTGGCGAGGCAGCTAGCCTCTGGGGGTGTGGTGGAGCTTGGCCAGGTTTTGGCAAGCTGACCGCGCCCTGGTGCTGCTAGAGGAGCCCCTCGGAGCGCCAGGAAGCACAGCCAAGTTGCCTGGAATCCCCTTCTGCTCCCATGCCTGCCCAGCAACCACACTGGCCTGGGGGCATGCGGGGGACTCTTTCCTTGGTCTCGTCGTTTATTTAGGGGTACCCCTCGACGCCGACGCCGTGGTGCCGGGCGCGCCCCCACTGCCTTGCTGAGGGAGCGGGCCTTGCTGTTAGCTGCGCTGCTGTGGGGAGAAGGACTTCGGCCCAGGGTGCCAGCGGCCCCGAGGGCCAGGGCGGTCGGCCATTTTGGTGCTGGGCAGAGGGAGGGAGGGCCCAGGGCGGGGCCCAGGGGCAAAGGGACGGTGGTCGGCGGGAAGGAAGAGAAGGCCCTGCGGGGCTGGAGCGCAGCCCAGGGCTGGTGGGAGAAGGTGTAGGCGTGCCCAGTCACCAGGGGGAGCCGGTTGTTCGGCGGCTTGGGCATCCAGGGCGGCCCAAGGGAATGGCGAGGGGCGGCGGCATGAGGGCCCCAAGGCCAGGAACCAGGGAGTGCACGCATGGGAGGCAGGGTGAACTCCCGCCCGCGCTCCCCCCGCCCCATCGCCCCCCCAGTCCTCGCCACCTTCGCCCACTCCCTCCCTCCGAAGCAGCAGCCCTCTCTGCCGCCTCAGCCTCCCCACCCCCTTCCCATCGCCCCCCCGCGAGCCCCACTGGTTCCTGTGAGGGTGGGCCTTGTGACTTGGAGTTGGAGGAGCTGGGTTGGAGCCGCCTGTCGCTGCAGCGGGCGGCTCCAGCGGGCCTGTGAACCGCCGTGGGGTGCCCGGGGGTAAGGGGGCAACGGGGCAAGGGATGTTTGGAGGAAGGCTTGCTGGGCAAAGGGGGGCGGTGGAGGCACAGGGAGAAGAAGGGAGGCCGAAGGAGAAAGAAAAAAGCCAAGAAAGTAGCCTCAGAACAAGAGTGCAGGGCACCCGGGAACGGTCTCCCATCCAAGTCCTGAGCGGATCCGACCCTGCTTAGCTTCCAAGAGCAGAAGAGATGCGCTGCCATCAGGCCGCTAGGGCCAGAGGCCTGAGAGGCTGCTGCTGCGACCCACAGCAGACTGCTCTGGGCCTCCGAGCCCCAGCGTGCTCCTCTCGTCAACCCCTCCGCCTGCCCTGGCCTTGGCTCCTGCGTGCCTGCGAGCCTGCCTTGGGGTGAGGCGCCTCCAGCATCTCAGAGTCCCAGAAGTCCCGGCGATCTCCCCAACTGTCTCTGGACTTCCCAGCCGGACCGCCCCCTCCGCCGCCGCTCCCGCCGCCGCCGCCTCCTCCTACGCCGCCGCCGCCGCCGCCACTGCCACTGTGGTTTGGAACCCGAGATGCCTAGGGGGGGCGTTCGGTCTTGGAGGCAGGCATGCGGAGTGTTCACAGCGCCCCGAACTCCCCAACCAGAGACCCTGGGCAGCAGTCCACCCCCGTGGCCCCTCCCCCGCCAACCTTCCCCTGACACCCCCCCCACGCACCCCCCATCACCAGGACAGGACTGAGCGATACGGGAGCCCGGCTGACAGAGACAGACACACAGACACACAGGGAAAGACAGACAGGCACACGGAGGGGTAGTCGGAGCGAGAGAGGAAGAGAGAGACACGGGGAGAACGAGGATCCAACACTCAGACCCGCACTGAACCCCCGAACAGACACACAGAGACCCTGACCTGGATGCGGATGGGGATACGGAAAGGGACGGACTCGCCGGTGCACGCAAGGGACCCAGACACACACCACACACACCGGAGGCTGTGTTGGCGAGGCAGCTAGGCTCTGGGGGTGTGGTGGAGCTTGGCCAGGTTTTGGCAAGCTCACCGCGCCCTGGTGCTGCTAGAGGAGCCCCTCGGAGCGCCAGGAAGCACAGCCAAGTTGCCTGGAATCCCCTTCTGCTCCCATGCCTGCCCAGCAACCACACTGGCCTGGGGGCATGCGGGGGACTCTTTCCTTGGTCTCGTCGTTTATTTGGGGGTACCCCTCGACGCCGACGCCGTGGTGCCGGGCGCGCCCCCACTGCCTTGCTGAGGGAGGGGGCCTTGCTGTTAGCTGCGCTGCTGTGGGGAGAAAGACTTCGGCCCAGGGTGCCAGCGGCCCCGAGGGCCAGGGCGGTCGGCCATCTTTGGTGCTGGGCAGAGGGAGGGAGGGCCCAGGGCGGGGCCCAGGGGCAAAGGGACGGTGGTCGGCGGGAAGGAAGAGAAGGCCCTGCGGAGCTGGAGTGCAGCCCAGGGCTGGTGGGAGAAGGTGTAGGCGTGCCCAGTCACCAGGGGGAGCCGGTTGTCCGGCGGCTTGGGCATCCAGGGCGGCCCAAGGGAATGGCGAGGGGCGGCGGCATGAGGGCCCCAAGGCCAGGAACCAGGGAGTGCACGCATGGGAGGCAGGGTCAACTCCCGCACGCCCTCCCCCGGCCCCAACGCCCCCCCAGTCCTCGCCACCTTCGCCCACTCCCTCCCTCCGTTGCGGCTGTCCTCTCTGCTGCCTCAACCTCCCCACCCCGTTCCCATCGCCGCCCAGCGAGCCCCACTGGTTCCTGTGAGGGTGGGCCTTGTTGCTTGGAGTTGGAGGAGCTGGGTTGGAGCCGCCAGTCCCTGCAGCGGGCGGCTCCAGCGGGCCTGTGAATCGCCGTGGGGTGCCCGGGAGTAAGGGGGCAGCGGAGCAAGGGATGTTTGGAGGAAGGCTTGCTGGGCAAAGGGGGGCGGTGGAGGCACAGGGAGAAGAAGGGAGGCCGAAGGAGAAAGAAAAAAGCCAAGAAAGTAGCCTCAGAACCAGAGTCCAGGGCACCCGGGAACGGTCTCCCATCCAAGTCCTGACCGGATCCGACCCTGCTTAGCTTCCAAGAGCAGAAGAGATGCGCTGCCATCAGGCCACTAGGGCCATAGGCCTGAGAGGCTGCTGCTGCGACCCACATCAGACTGCTCTGGGCCTCCGGGCCCCAGCGTGCTCCTCTTGTCACCCCTCCACCTGCCCTGTGCTTTGCTCCTGCGTGCCTGCGAGCCTGCCTTGGGGTGAGGCGCCTCCAGCATCTCAGAGTCGCAGAAGTCCTGGCGATCTCCCCAAGTGTCTCTGGACTTCCCAGCAGGACCGCCCCCTCCGCCGCCGCTCCCGCCGCCGCCTCCTCCTCCTCCTCCTCCTCCTCCTCCTCCTCCCCCGCCGCCACCGCCGCCTCCGCCGCCGCTGTCGTTTGGAACCCGAGATGCCTAGGGGGGGCGTTCGGTCTTGGAGGCAGGCATGCGGAGTGTTCTCAGCGCCCCCAACTCCCCAACCGCAGCCCTGGGTCTAGCGTGGCAAGCCACCCCGCCTTGCTCAATGGCGGCCCGAAGTCAAGGGCGCCACCAGAGACCCTGGGCAGCAGTCCACCGCCGTGGCCCGTCCCCCTCTATCCTTCCCGTGACACCCCTCCCCCACGAACCCCCCATCACCAGGACAGGACTGAGAGATACGGGAGCCCGGCTGACATAGACAGACACAAAGACACACAGGGAAAGCCAGAGATACGCACGGAGGGGTAGTCGGAGCGAGAGAGGAAGAGAGAGACACGGGGAGACCGAGGATCCAACACACAGACCCGCACTGAACCCCCGAACAGACACACAGAGATCCTGACCTGGATGCGGATGGGGACACGGAAAGGGACAGCCTCGCCGGTGCACGCAAGGGACCCAGACACACACCACACACACCGGAGGCTGTGTTGGCGAGGCAGCTAGCCTCTGGGGGTGTGGTGGAGCTTGGCCAGGTTTTGGCAAGCTGACCGCGCCCTGGTGCTGCTAGAGGAGCCCCTCGGAGCGCCAGGAAGCACAGCCAAGTTGCCTGGAATCCCCTTCTGCTCCCATGCCTGCCCAGCAACTACACTGGCCTGGGGGCATGCGGGGGACTCTTTCCTTGGTCTCGTCGTTTATTTGGGGGTACCCCTCGACGCCGACGCCGTGGTGCCGGGCGCGCCCCCACTGCCTTGCTGAGGGAGCGGGCCTCGCTGTTAGGTGCGCTGCTGTGGGGAGAAGGACTTAGGCTCAGGGTGCCAGCGGCCCCAAGGTCCAGGGCGGTCGGCCATCTTTGGTGCTGGGCAGAGGGAGCGAGGGCCCAGGGCGGGGCCCAGGGGCAAAGGGACGGTGGTCGGCGGGAAGGAAGAGAAGGCCCTGCGGGGCTGGAGCGCAGCGCAGGGCTGGTGGGAGAAGGTGTAGGCGTGCCCAGTCACCAGGGGGAGCCTGTTGTCCGGTGGCTTGGGCATCCAGGGCGACCCAAGGGAAAGGCGAGGGGCGGCGGCATGAGGGCCCCAAGGGCAGGAACGAGGGAGGGCACGCATGGGAGGCAGGGTGAACTCCCGCACGCGCTCCCCCCTCCCCATCGCCCCCCAGTCCTCGCCACCTTCGCCCACTCCCTCCCTCCGTAGCGGCTGCCCTCTCTGAGGCCTCAGCCTCCACACCCCGTTCCCATCGCCCCCCAGCGAGCCCCACTGGTTCCTGTGAGGGTGGGCCTTGTGACTTGGAGTTGGAGGAGCTGGATTCGAGCCGCCTGTCGCTGCAGCGGGCGGCTCCAGCGGGCCTATGAACCGCCGTGGGGTGCCCGGGGGTAAGGGGGCAACGGGGCAAGGGATGTTTGGAGGAAGGCTTGCTGGGCAAAGGGGGGCGGTGGAGGCACAGGGAGAAGAAGGGAGGCCGAAGGAGAAAGAAAAAAGCCAAGAAAGTAGCCTCAGAACAAGAGTGCAGGGCACCCGGGAACGGTCTCCCATCCAAGTCCTGAGCGGATCCGACCCTGCTTAGCTTCCAAGAGCAGAAGAGATGCGCTGCCATCAGGCCGCTAGGGCCAAAGGCCTGAGAGGCTGATGCTGCGACTCCCAGCAGACTGCTCTTGGCCTCCGAGCCCCAGCGTGCTCCTCTCGTCAACCCCTCCGCCTGCCCTGGCCTTGGCTCCTGCGTGCCTGCGCGCCTGCCTTGGGGTGAGGCGCCTCCAGCATCTCAGAGTCGCAGAAGTCCCGGCGATCTCCCCAACTGTCTCTGGACTTCCCAGCCGGACCGCCCCCTCCGCCGCCGCTCCCGCCGCCGTCGCCTCCTCCTACGCCGCCGCCGCCGCCGCCGCCGCCACTGTGGTTTGGAACCCGAGATGCCTAGGGGGGGCGTTCGGTCTTGGAGGCAGGCATGCGGAGTGTTCACAGCGCCCCGAACTCCCCAACCAGAGACCCTGGGCAGCAGTCCACCCCCGTGGCCCCACCCCCGCCAACCTTCCCCTGACAACCCCCCACGCACCCCCCATCACCAGGACAGGACTGAGAGATACGGGAGCCCGGCTGACAGAGACAGACACACAGACACACAGGGAAAGACAGAGAGGCACACGGAGGGGTAGTCGGAGCGAGAGAGGAAGAGAGAGACACGGGGAGAACGAGGATCCAACACACAGACCCGCACTGAACCCCCGAACAGACAGACAGAGACCCTGACCTGGATGCGGATGGGGACACGGAAAGGGACGGACTCGCCGGTGCACGCAAGGGACCCAGACACACACCACACACACCGGAGGCTGTGTTGGCGAGGCAGCTAGCCTCTGGGGGTGTGGTGGAGCTTGGCCAGGTTTTGGCAAGCTGACCGTGCCCTGGTGCTGCTAGAGGAGCCCCTCGGAGCGCCAGGAAGCACAGCCAAGTTGCCTGGAATCCCCTTCTGCTCCCATGCCTGCCCAGCAACTACACTGGCCTGGGGGCATGCGGGGGACTCTTTCCTTGGTCTCGTCGTTTATTTGGGGGTACCCCTCGACGCCGACGCCGTGGTGCCGGGCGCGCCCCCACTGCCTTGCTGAGGGAGCGGGCCTCGCTGTTAGGTGCGCTGCTGTGGGGAGAAGGACTTAGGCTCAGGGTGCCAGCGGCCCCAAGGTCCAGGGCGGTCGGCCATCTTTGGTGCTGGGCAGAGGGAGCGAGGGCCCAGGGCGGGGCCCAGGGGCAAAGGGACGGTGGTCGGCGGGAAGGAAGAGAAGGCCCTGCGGGGCTGGAGCGCAGCGCAGGGCTGGTGGGAGAAGGTGTAGGCGTGCCCAGTCACCAGGGGGAGCCTGTTGTCCGGTGGCTTGGGCATCCAGGGCGACCCAAGGGAAAGGCGAGGGGCGGCGGCATGAGGGCCCCAAGGGCAGGAACGAGGGAGGGCACGCATGGGAGGCAGGGTGAACTCCCGCACGCGCTCCCCCCTCCCCATCGCCCCCCAGTCCTCGCCACCTTCGCCCACTCCCTCCCTCCGTAGCGGCTGCCCTCTCTGAGGCCTCAGCCTCCACACCCCGTTCCCATCGCCCCCCAGCGAGCCCCACTGGTTCCTGTGAGGGTGGGCCTTGTGACTTGGAGTTGGAGGAGCTGGATTCGAGCCGCCTGTCGCTGCAGCGGGCGGCTCCAGCGGGCCTATGAACCGCCGTGGGGTGCCCGGGGGTAAGGGGGCAACGGGGCAAGGGATGTTTGGAGGAAGGCTTGCTGGGCAAAGGGGGGCGGTGGAGGCACAGGGAGAAGAAGGGAGGCCGAAGGAGAAAGAAAAAAGCCAAGAAAGTAGCCTCAGAACAAGAGTGCAGGGCACCCGGGAACGGTCTCCCATCCAAGTCCTGAGCGGATCCGACCCTGCTTAGCTTCCAAGAGCAGAAGAGATGCGCTGCCATCAGGCCGCTAGGGCCAAAGGCCTGAGAGGCTGATGCTGCGACTCCCAGCAGACTGCTCTGGGCCTCCGAGCCCCAGCGTGCTCCTCTCGTCAACCCCTCCGCCTGCCCTGGCCTTGGCTCCTGCGTGCCTGCGCGCCTGCCTTGGGGTGAGGCGCCTCCAGCATCTCAGAGTCGCAGAAGTCCCGGCGATCTCCCCAACTGTCTCTGGACTTCCCAGCCGGACCGCCCCCTCCGCCGCCGCTCCCGCCGCCGTCGCCTCCTCCTACGCCGCCGCCGCCGCCGCCGCCGCCACTGTGGTTTGGAACCCGAGATGCCTAGGGGGGGCGTTCGGTCTTGGAGGCAGGCATGCGGAGTGTTCACAGCGCCCCGAACTCCCCAACCAGAGACCCTGGGCAGCAGTCCACCCCCGTGGCCCCACCCCCGCCAACCTTCCCCTGACAACCCCCCACGCACCCCCCATCACCAGGACAGGACTGAGAGATACGGGAGCCCGGCTGACAGAGACAGACACACAGACACACAGGGAAAGACAGAGAGGCACACGGAGGGGTAGTCGGAGCGAGAGAGGAAGAGAGAGACACGGGGAGAACGAGGATCCAACACACAGACCCGCACTGAACCCCCGAACAGACAGACAGAGACCCTGACCTGGATGCGGATGGGGACACGGAAAGGGACGGACTCGCCGGTGCACGCAAGGGACCCAGACACACACCACACACACCGGAGGCTGTGTTGGCGAGGCAGCTAGCCTCTGGGGGTGTGGTGGAGCTTGGCCAGGTTTTGGCAAGCTGACCGCGCCCTGGTGCTGCTAGAGGAGCCCCTCGGAGCGCCAGGAAGCACAGCCAAGTTGCCTGGAATCCCCTTCTGCTCCCATGCCTGCCCAGCAACCACACTGGCCTGGGGGCATGCGGGGGACTCTTTCCTTGGTCTCGTCGTTTATTTAGGGGTACCCCTCGACGCCGACGCCGTGGTGCCGGGCGCGCCCCCACTGCCTTGCTGAGGGAGCGGGCCTTGCTGTTAGCTGCGCTGCTGTGGGGAGAAGGACTTCGGCCCAGGGTGCCAGCGGCCCCGAGGGCCAGGGCGGTCGGCCATTTTGGTGCTGGGCAGAGGGAGGGAGGGCCCAGGGCGGGGCCCAGGGGCAAAGGGACGGTGGTCGGCGGGAAGGAAGAGAAGGCCCTGCGGGGCTGGAGCGCAGCCCAGGGCTGGTGGGAGAAGGTGTAGGCGTGCCCAGTCACCAGGGGGAGCCGGTTGTTCGGCGGCTTGGGCATCCAGGGCGGCCCAAGGGAATGGCGAGGGGCGGCGGCATGAGGGCCCCAAGGCCAGGAACCAGGGAGTGCACGCATGGGAGGCAGGGTGAACTCCCGCCCGCGCTCCCCCCGCCCCATCGCCCCCCCAGTCCTCGCCACCTTCGCCCACTCCCTCCCTCCGAAGCAGCAGCCCTCTCTGCCGCCTCAGCCTCCCCACCCCCTTCCCATCGCCCCCCCGCGAGCCCCACTGGTTCCTGTGAGGGTGGGCCTTGTGACTTGGAGTTGGAGGAGCTGGGTTGGAGCCGCCTGTCGCTGCAGCGGGCGGCTCCAGCGGGCCTGTGAACCGCCGTGGGGTGCCCGGGGGTAAGGGGGCAACGGGGCAAGGGATGTTTGGAGGAAGGCTTGCTGGGCAAAGGGGGGCGGTGGAGGCACAGGGAGAAGAAGGGAGGCCGAAGGAGAAAGAAAAAAGCCAAGAAAGTAGCCTCAGAACAAGAGTGCAGGGCACCCGGGAACGGTCTCCCATCCAAGTCCTGAGCGGATCCGACCCTGCTTAGCTTCCAAGAGCAGAAGAGATGCGCTGCCATCAGGCCGCTAGGGCCAGAGGCCTGAGAGGCTGCTGCTGCGACCCACAGCAGACTGCTCTGGGCCTCCGAGCCCCAGCGTGCTCCTCTCGTCAACCCCTCCGCCTGCCCTGGCCTTGGCTCCTGCGTGCCTGCGAGCCTGCCTTGGGGTGAGGCGCCTCCAGCATCTCAGAGTCCCAGAAGTCCCGGCGATCTCCCCAACTGTCTCTGGACTTCCCAGCCGGACCGCCCCCTCCGCCGCCGCTCCCGCCGCCGCCGCCTCCTCCTACGCCGCCGCCGCCGCCGCCACTGCCACTGTGGTTTGGAACCCGAGATGCCTAGGGGGGGCGTTCGGTCTTGGAGGCAGGCATGCGGAGTGTTCACAGCGCCCCGAACTCCCCAACCAGAGACCCTGGGCAGCAGTCCACCCCCGTGGCCCCTCCCCCGCCAACCTTCCCCTGACACCCCCCCCACGCACCCCCCATCACCAGGACAGGACTGAGCGATACGGGAGCCCGGCTGACAGAGACAGACACACAGACACACAGGGAAAGACAGACAGGCACACGGAGGGGTAGTCGGAGCGAGAGAGGAAGAGAGAGACACGGGGAGAACGAGGATCCAACACTCAGACCCGCACTGAACCCCCGAACAGACACACAGAGACCCTGACCTGGATGCGGATGGGGATACGGAAAGGGACGGACTCGCCGGTGCACGCAAGGGACCCAGACACACACCACACACACCGGAGGCTGTGTTGGCGAGGCAGCTAGGCTCTGGGGGTGTGGTGGAGCTTGGCCAGGTTTTGGCAAGCTCACCGCGCCCTGGTGCTGCTAGAGGAGCCCCTCGGAGCGCCAGGAAGCACAGCCAAGTTGCCTGGAATCCCCTTCTGCTCCCATGCCTGCCCAGCAACCACACTGGCCTGGGGGCATGCGGGGGACTCTTTCCTTGGTCTCGTCGTTTATTTGGGGGTACCCCTCGACGCCGACGCCGTGGTGCCGGGCGCGCCCCCACTGCCTTGCTGAGGGAGGGGGCCTTGCTGTTAGCTGCGCTGCTGTGGGGAGAAAGACTTCGGCCCAGGGTGCCAGCGGCCCCGAGGGCCAGGGCGGTCGGCCATCTTTGGTGCTGGGCAGAGGGAGGGAGGGCCCAGGGCGGGGCCCAGGGGCAAAGGGACGGTGGTCGGCGGGAAGGAAGAGAAGGCCCTGCGGAGCTGGAGTGCAGCCCAGGGCTGGTGGGAGAAGGTGTAGGCGTGCCCAGTCACCAGGGGGAGCCGGTTGTCCGGCGGCTTGGGCATCCAGGGCGGCCCAAGGTAATGGCGAGGGGCGGCGGCATGAGGGCCCCAAGGCCAGGAACCAGGGAGTGCACGCATGGGAGGCAGGGTCAACTCCCGCACGCCCTCCCCCGGCCCCAACGCCCCCCCAGTCCTCGCCACCTTCGCCCACTCCCTCCCTCCGTTGCGGCTGTCCTCTCTGCTGCCTCAACCTCCCCACCCCGTTCCCATCGCCGCCCAGCGAGCCCCACTGGTTCCTGTGAGGGTGGGCCTTGTTGCTTGGAGTTGGAGGAGCTGGGTTGGAGCCGCCAGTCCCTGCAGCGGGCGGCTCCAGCGGGCCTGTGAATCGCCGTGGGGTGCCCGGGAGTAAGGGGGCAGCGGAGCAAGGGATGTTTGGAGGAAGGCTTGCTGGGCAAAGGGGGGCGGTGGAGGCACAGGGAGAAGAAGGGAGGCCGAAGGAGAAAGAAAAAAGCCAAGAAAGTAGCCTCAGAACCAGAGTCCAGGGCACCCGGGAACGGTCTCCCATCCAAGTCCTGACCGGATCCGACCCTGCTTAGCTTCCAAGAGCAGAAGAGATGCGCTGCCATCAGGCCACTAGGGCCATAGGCCTGAGAGGCTGCTGCTGCGACCCACATCAGACTGCTCTGGGCCTCCGGGCCCCAGCGTGCTCCTCTTGTCACCCCTCCACCTGCCCTGTGCTTTGCTCCTGCGTGCCTGCGAGCCTGCCTTGGGGTGAGGCGCCTCCAGCATCTCAGAGTCGCAGAAGTCCTGGCGATCTCCCCAAGTGTCTCTGGACTTCCCAGCAGGACCGCCCCCTCCGCCGCCGCTCCCGCCGCCGCCTCCTCCTCCTCCTCCTCCTCCTCCTCCTCCTCCTCCCCCGCCGCCACCGCCGCCTCCGCCGCCGCTGTCGTTTGGAACCCGAGATGCCTAGGGGGGGCGTTCGGTCTTGGAGGCAGGCATGCGGAGTGTTCTCAGCGCCCCCAACTCCCCAACCGCAGCCCTGGGTCTAGCGTGGCAAGCCACCCCGCCTTGCTCAATGGCGGCCCGAAGTCAAGGGCGCCACCAGAGACCCTGGGCAGCAGTCCACCGCCGTGGCCCGTCCCCCTCTAACCTTCCCGTGACACCCCCCCCCACGAACCCCCCATCACCAGGACAGGACTGAGAGATACGGGAGCCCGGCTGACATAGACAGACACAAAGACACACAGGGAAAGCCAGAGATACGCACGGAGGGGTAGTCGGAGCGAGAGAGGAAGAGAGAGACACGGGGAGACCGAGGATCCAACACACAGACCCGCACTGAACCCCCGAACAGACACACAGAGATCCTGACCTGGATGCGGATGGGGACACGGAAAGGGACAGCCTCGCCGGTGCACGCAAGGGACCCAGACACACACCACACACACCGGAGGCTGTGTTGGCGAGGCAGCTAGCCTCTGGGGGTGTGGTGGAGCTTGGCCAGGTTTTGGCAAGCTGACCGCGCCCTGGTGCTGCTAGAGGAGCCCCTCGGAGCGCCAGGAAGCACAGCCAAGTTGCCTGGAATCCCCTTCTGCTCCCATGCCTGCCCAGCAACTACACTGGCCTGGGGGCATGCGGGGGACTCTTTCCTTGGTCTCGTCGTTTATTTGGGGGTACCCCTCGACGCCGACGCCGTGGTGCCGGGCGCGCCCCCACTGCCTTGCTGAGGGAGCGGGCCTCGCTGTTAGGTGCGCTGCTGTGGGGAGAAGGACTTAGGCTCAGGGTGCCAGCGGCCCCAAGGTCCAGGGCGGTCGGCCATCTTTGGTGCTGGGCAGAGGGAGCGAGGGCCCAGGGCGGGGCCCAGGGGCAAAGGGACGGTGGTCGGCGGGAAGGAAGAGAAGGCCCTGCGGGGCTGGAGCGCAGCGCAGGGCTGGTGGGAGAAGGTGTAGGCGTGCCCAGTCACCAGGGGGAGCCTGTTGTCCGGTGGCTTGGGCATCCAGGGCGACCCAAGGGAAAGGCGAGGGGCGGCGGCATGAGGGCCCCAAGGGCAGGAACGAGGGAGGGCACGCATGGGAGGCAGGGTGAACTCCCGCACGCGCTCCCCCCTCCCCATCGCCCCCCAGTCCTCGCCACCTTCGCCCACTCCCTCCCTCCGTAGCGGCTGCCCTCTCTGAGGCCTCAGCCTCCACACCCCGTTCCCATCGCCCCCCAGCGAGCCCCACTGGTTCCTGTGAGGGTGGGCCTTGTGACTTGGAGTTGGAGGAGCTGGATTCGAGCCGCCTGTCGCTGCAGCGGGCGGCTCCAGCGGGCCTATGAACCGCCGTGGGGTGCCCGGGGGTAAGGGGGCAACGGGGCAAGGGATGTTTGGAGGAAGGCTTGCTGGGCAAAGGGGGGCGGTGGAGGCACAGGGAGAAGAAGGGAGGCCGAAGGAGAAAGAAAAAAGCCAAGAAAGTAGCCTCAGAACAAGAGTGCAGGGCACCCGGGAACGGTCTCCCATCCAAGTCCTGAGCGGATCCGACCCTGCTTAGCTTCCAAGAGCAGAAGAGATGCGCTGCCATCAGGCCGCTAGGGCCAAAGGCCTGAGAGGCTGATGCTGCGACTCCCAGCAGACTGCTCTTGGCCTCCGAGCCCCAGCGTGCTCCTCTCGTCAACCCCTCCGCCTGCCCTGGCCTTGGCTCCTGCGTGCCTGCGCGCCTGCCTTGGGGTGAGGCGCCTCCAGCATCTCAGAGTCGCAGAAGTCCCGGCGATCTCCCCAACTGTCTCTGGACTTCCCAGCCGGACCGCCCCCTCCGCCGCCGCTCCCGCCGCCGTCGCCTCCTCCTACGCCGCCGCCGCCGCCGCCACTGTGGTTTGGAACCCGAGATGCCTAGGGGGGGCGTTCGGTCTTGGAGGCAGGCATGCGGAGTGTTCACAGCGCCCCGAACTCCCCAACCAGAGACCCTGGGCAGCAGTCCACCCCCGTGGCCCCACCCCCGCCAACCTTCCCCTGACAACCCCCCACGCACCCCCCATCACCAGGACAGGACTGAGAGATACGGGAGCCCGGCTGACAGAGACAGACACACAGACACACAGGGAAAGACAGAGAGGCACACGGAGGGGTAGTCGGAGCGAGAGAGGAAGAGAGAGACACGGGGAGAACGAGGATCCAACACACAGACCCGCACTGAACCCCCGAACAGACAGACAGAGACCCTGACCTGGATGCGGATGGGGACACGGAAAGGGACGGACTCGCCGGTGCACGCAAGGGACCCAGACACACACCACACACACCGGAGGCTGTGTTGGCGAGGCAGCTAGCCTCTGGGGGTGTGGTGGAGCTTGGCCAGGTTTTGGCAAGCTGACCTCGCCCTGGTGCTGCTAGAGGAGCCCCTCGGAGCGCCAGGAAGCACAGCCAAGTTGCCTGGAATCCCCTTCTGCTCCCATGCCTGCCCAGCAACCACACTGGCCTGGGGGCATGCGGGGGACTCTTTCCTTGGTCTCGTCGTTTATTTGGGGGTACCCCTCGACGCCGACGCCGTGGTGCCGGGCGCGCCCCCACTGCCTTGCTGAGGGAGCGGGCCTTGCTGTTAGCTGCGCTGCTGTGGGGAGAAGGACTTCGGCCCAGGGTGCCAGCGGCCCCGAGGGCCAGGGCGGTCGGCCATTTTGGTGCAGGGCAGAGGGAGGGAGGGCCCAGGGCGGGGCCCAGGGGCAAAGGGACGGTGGTCGGCGGGAAGGAAGAGAAGGCCCTGCGGGGCTGGAGCGCAGCCCAGGGCTGGTGGGAGAAGGTGTAGGCGTGCCCAGTCACCAGGGGGAGCCGGTTGTTCGGCGGCTTGGGCATCCAGGGCGGCCCAAGGGAATGGCGAGGGGCGGCGGCATGAGGGCCCCAAGGCCAGGAACCAGGGAGTGCACGCATGGGAGGCAGGGTGAACTCCCGCACGCGCTCCCCCCGCCCCATCGCCCCCCCAGTCCTCGCCACCTTCGCCCACTCCCTCCCTCCGAAGCGGCAGCCCTCTCTGCCGCCTCAGCCTCCCCACCCCCTTCCCATCGCCCCCCCGCGAGCCCCACTGGTTCCTGTGAGGGTGGGCCTTGTGACTTGGAGTTGGAGGAGCTGGGTTGGAGCCGCCTGTCGCTGTAGCGGGCGGCTCCAGCGGGCCTGTGAACCGCCGTGGGGTGCCCGGGGGTAAGGGGGCAACGGGGCAAGGGATGTTTGGAGGAAGGCTTGCTGGGCAAAGGGGGGCGGTGGAGGCACAGGGAGAAGAAGGGAGGCCGAAGGAGAAAGAAAAAAGCCAAGAAAGTAGCCTCAGAACAAGAGTGCAGGGCACCCGGGAACGGTCTCCCATCCAAGTCCTGAGCGGATCCGACCCTGCTTAGCTTCCAAGAGCAGAAGAGATGCGCTGCCATCAGGCCGCTAGGGCCAGAGGCCTGAGAGGCTGCTGCTGCGACCCACAGCAGACTGCTCTGGGCCTCCGAGCCCCAGCGTGCTCCTCTCGTCAACCCCTCCGCCTGCCCTGGCCTTGGCTCCTGCGTGCCTGCGAGCCTGCCTTGGGGTGAGGCGCCTCCAGCATCTCAGAGTCCCAGAAGTCCCGGCGATCTCCCCAACTGTCTCTGGACTTCCCAGCCGGACCGCCCCCTCCGCCGCCGCTCCCGCCGCCGCCGCCTCCTCCTACGCCGCCGCCGCCGCCGCCACTGCCACTGTGGTTTGGAACCCGAGATGCCTAGGGGGGGCGTTCGGTCTTGGAGGCAGGCATGCGGAGTGTTCACAGCGCCCCGAACTCCCCAACCAGAGACCCTGGGCAGCAGTCCACCCCCGTGGCCCCTCCCCCGCCAACCTTCCCCTGACACCCCCCCCACGCACCCCCCATCACCAGGACAGGACTGAGCGATACGGGAGCCCGGCTGACAGAGACAGACACACAGACACACAGGGAAAGACAGACAGGCACACGGAGGGGTAGTCGGAGCGAGAGAGGAAGAGAGAGACACGGGGAGAACGAGGATCCAACACTCAGACCCGCACTGAACCCCCGAACAGACACACAGAGACCCTGACCTGGATGCGGATGGGGATACGGAAAGGGACGGACTCGCCGGTGCACGCAAGGGACCCAGACACACACCACACACACCGGAGGCTGTGTTGGCGAGGCAGCTAGGCTCTGGGGGTGTGGTGGAGCTTGGCCAGGTTTTGGCAAGCTCACCGCGCCCTGGTGCTGCTAGAGGAGCCCCTCGGAGCGCCAGGAAGCACAGCCAAGTTGCCTGGAATCCCCTTCTGCTCCCATGCCTGCCCAGCAACCACACTGGCCTGGGGGCATGCGGGGGACTCTTTCCTTGGTCTCGTCGTTTATTTGGGGGTACCCCTCGACGCCGACGCCGTGGTGCCGGGCGCGCCCCCACTGCCTTGCTGAGGGAGGGGGCCTTGCTGTTAGCTGCGCTGCTGTGGGGAGAAAGACTTCGGCCCAGGGTGCCAGCGGCCCCGAGGGCCAGGGCGGTCGGCCATCTTTGGTGCTGGGCAGAGGGAGGGAGGGCCCAGGGCGGGGCCCAGGGGCAAAGGGACGGTGGTCGGCGGGAAGGAAGAGAAGGCCCTGCGGAGCTGGAGTGCAGCCCAGGGCTGGTGGGAGAAGGTGTAGGCGTGCCCAGTCACCAGGGGGAGCCGGTTGTCCGGCGGCTTGGGCATCCAGGGCGGCCCAAGGGAATGGCGAGGGGCGGCGGCATGAGGGCCCCAAGGCCAGGAACCAGGGAGTGCACGCATGGGAGGCAGGGTCAACTCCCGCACGCCCTCCCCCGGCCCCAACGCCCCCCCAGTCCTCGCCACCTTCGCCCACTCCCTCCCTCCGTTGCGGCTGTCCTCTCTGCTGCCTCAACCTCCCCACCCCGTTCCCATCGCCGCCCAGCGAGCCCCACTGGTTCCTGTGAGGGTGGGCCTTGTTGCTTGGAGTTGGAGGAGCTGGGTTGGAGCCGCCAGTCCCTGCAGCGGGCGGCTCCAGCGGGCCTGTGAATCGCCGTGGGGTGCCCGGGAGTAAGGGGGCAGCGGAGCAAGGGATGTTTGGAGGAAGGCTTGCTGGGCAAAGGGGGGCGGTGGAGGCACAGGGAGAAGAAGGGAGGCCGAAGGAGAAAGAAAAAAGCCAAGAAAGTAGCCTCAGAACCAGAGTCCAGGGCACCCGGGAACGGTCTCCCATCCAAGTCCTGACCGGATCCGACCCTGCTTAGCTTCCAAGAGCAGAAGAGATGCGCTGCCATCAGGCCACTAGGGCCATAGGCCTGAGAGGCTGCTGCTGCGACCCACATCAGACTGCTCTGGGCCTCCGGGCCCCAGCGTGCTCCTCTTGTCACCCCTCCACCTGCCCTGTGCTTTGCTCCTGCGTGCCTGCGAGCCTGCCTTGGGGTGAGGCGCCTCCAGCATCTCAGAGTCGCAGAAGTCCTGGCGATCTCCCCAAGTGTCTCTGGACTTCCCAGCAGGACCGCCCCCTCCGCCGCCGCTCCCGCCGCCGCCTCCTCCTCCTCCTCCTCCTCCTCCTCCTCCTCCTCCTCCCCCGCCGCCACCGCCGCCTCCGCCGCCGCTGTCGTTTGGAACCCGAGATGCCTAGGGGGGGCGTTCGGTCTTGGAGGCAGGCATGCGGAGTGTTCTCAGCGCCCCCAACTCCCCAACCGCAGCCCTGGGTCTAGCGTGGCAAGCCACCCCGCCTTGCTCAATGGCGGCCCGAAGTCAAGGGCGCCACCAGAGACCCTGGGCAGCAGTCCACCGCCGTGGCCCGTCCCCCTCTAACCTTCCCGTGACACCCCCCCCCACGAACCCCCCATCACCAGGACAGGACTGAGAGATACGGGAGCCCGGCTGACATAGACAGACACAAAGACACACAGGGAAAGCCAGAGATACGCACGGAGGGGTAGTCGGAGCGAGAGAGGAAGAGAGAGACACGGGGAGACCGAGGATCCAACACACAGACCCGCACTGAACCCCCGAACAGACACACAGAGATCCTGACCTGGATGCGGATGGGGACACGGAAAGGGACAGCCTCGCCGGTGCACGCAAGGGACCCAGACACACACCACACACACCGGAGGCTGTGTTGGCGAGGCAGCTAGCCTCTGGGGGTGTGGTGGAGCTTGGCCAGGTTTTGGCAAGCTGACCGCGCCCTGGTGCTGCTAGAGGAGCCCCTCGGAGCGCCAGGAAGCACAGCCAAGTTGCCTGGAATCCCCTTCTGCTCCCATGCCTGCCCAGCAACTACACTGGCCTGGGGGCATGCGGGGGACTCTTTCCTTGGTCTCGTCGTTTATTTGGGGGTACCCCTCGACGCCGACGCCGTGGTGCCGGGCGCGACCCCACTGCCTTGCTGAGGGAGCGGGCCTCGCTGTTAGGTGCGCTGCTGTGGGGAGAAGGACTTAGGCTCAGGGTGCCAGCGGCCCCAAGGTCCAGGGCGGTCGGCCATCTTTGGTGCTGGGCAGAGGGAGCGAGGGCCCAGGGCGGGGCCCAGGGGCAAAGGGACGGTGGTCGGCGGGAAGGAAGAGAAGGCCCTGCGGGGCTGGAGCGCAGCGCAGGGCTGGTGGGAGAAGGTGTAGGCGTGCCCAGTCACCAGGGGGAGCCTGTTGTCCGGTGGCTTGGGCATCCAGGGCGACCCAAGGGAAAGGCGAGGGGCGGCGGCATGAGGGCCCCAAGGGCAGGAACGAGGGAGGGCACGCATGGGAGGCAGGGTGAACTCCCGCACGCGCTCCCCCCTCCCCATCGCCCCCCAGTCCTCGCCACCTTCGCCCACTCCCTCCCTCCGTAGCGGCTGCCCTCTCTGAGGCCTCAGCCTCCACACCCCGTTCCCATCGCCCCCCAGCGAGCCCCACTGGTTCCTGTGAGGGTGGGCCTTGTGACTTGGAGTTGGAGGAGCTGGATTCGAGCCGCCTGTCGCTGCAGCGGGCGGCTCCAGCGGGCCTATGAACCGCCGTGGGGTGCCCGGGGGTAAGGGGGCAACGGGGCAAGGGATGTTTGGAGGAAGGCTTGCTGGGCAAAGGGGGGCGGTGGAGGCACAGGGAGAAGAAGGGAGGCCGAAGGAGAAAGAAAAAAGCCAAGAAAGGAGCCTCAGAACAAGAGTGCAGGGCACCCGGGAACGGTCTCCCATCCAAGTCCTGAGCGGATCCGACCCTGCTTAGCTTCCAAGAGCAGAAGAGATGCGCTGCCATCAGGCCGCTAGGGCCAAAGGCCTGAGAGGCTGATGCTGCGACTCCCAGCAGACTGCTCTTGGCCTCCGAGCCCCAGCGTGCTCCTCTCGTCAACCCCTCCGCCTGCCCTGGCCTTGGCTCCTGCGTGCCTGCGCGCCTGCCTTGGGGTGAGGCGCCTCCAGCATCTCAGAGTCGCAGAAGTCCCGGCGATCTCCCCAACTGTCTCTGGACTTCCCAGCCGGACCGCCCCCTCCGCCGCCGCTCCCGCCGCCGTCGCCTCCTCCTACGCCGCCGCCGCCGCCGCCGCCGCCACTGTGGTTTGGAACCCGAGATGCCTAGGGGGGGCGTTCGGTCTTGGAGGCAGGCATGCGGAGTGTTCACAGCGCCCCGAACTCCCCAACCAGAGACCCTGGGCAGCAGTCCACCCCCGTGGCCCCACCCCCGCCAACCTTCCCCTGACAACCCCCCACGCACCCCCCATCACCAGGACAGGACTGAGAGATACGGGAGCCCGGCTGACAGAGACAGACACACAGACACACAGGGAAAGACAGAGAGGCACACGGAGGGGTAGTCGGAGCGAGAGAGGAAGAGAGAGACACGGGGAGAACGAGGATCCAACACACAGACCCGCACTGAACCCCCGAACAGACAGACAGAGACCCTGACCTGGATGCGGATGGGGACACGGAAAGGGACGGACTCGCCGGTGCACGCAAGGGACCCAGACACACACCACACACACCGGAGGCTGTGTTGGCGAGGCAGCTAGCCTCTGGGGGTGTGGTGGAGCTTGGCCAGGTTTTGGCAAGCTGACCGCGCCCTGGTGCTGCTAGAGGAGCCCCTCGGAGCGCCAGGAAGCACAGCCAAGTTGCCTGGAATCCCCTTCTGCTCCCATGCCTGCCCAGCAACCACACTGGCCTGGGGGCATGCGGGGGACTCTTTCCTTGGTCTCGTCGTTTATTTGGGGGTACCCCTCGACGCCGACGCCGTGGTGCCGGGCGCGCCCCCACTGCCTTGCTGAGGGAGCGGGCCTTGCTGTTAGCTGCGCTGCTGTGGGGAGAAGGACTTCGGCCCAGGGTGCCAGCGGCCCCGAGGGCCAGGGCGGTCGGCCATTTTGGTGCTGGGCAGAGGGAGGGAGGGCCCAGGGCGGGGCCCAGGGGCAAAGGGACGGTGGTCGGCGGGAAGGAAGAGAAGGCCCTGCGGGGCTGGAGCGCAGCCCAGGGCTGGTGGGAGAAGGTGTAGGCGTGCCCAGTCACCAGGGGGAGCCGGTTGTTCGGCGGCTTGGGCATCCAGGGCGGCCCAAGGGAATGGCGAGGGGCGGCGGCATGAGGGCCCCAAGGCCAGGAACCAGGGAGTGCACGCATGGGAGGCAGGGTGAACTCCCGCCCGCGCTCCCCCCGCCCCATCGCCCCCCCAGTCCTCGCCACCTTCGCCCACTCCCTCCCTCCGAAGCGGCAGCCCTCTCTGCCGCCTCAGCCTCCCCACCCCCTTCCCATCGCCCCCCCGCGAGCCCCACTGGTTCCTGTGAGGGTGGGCCTTGTGATTTGGAGTTGGAGGAGCTGGGTTGGAGCCGCCTGTCGCTGCAGCGGGCGGCTCCAGCGGGCCTGTGAACCGCCGTGGGGTGCCCGGGGGTAAGGGGGCAACGGGGCAAGGGATGTTTGGAGGAAGGCTTGCTGGGCAAAGGGGGGCGGTGGAGGCACAGGGAGAAGAAGGGAGGCCGAAGGAGAAAGAAAAAAGCCAAGAAAGTAGCCTCAGAACAAGAGTGCAGGGCACCCGGGAACGGTCTCCCATCCAAGTCCTGAGCGGATCCGACCCTGCTTAGCTTCCAAGAGCAGAAGAGATGCGCTGCCATCAGGCCGCTAGGGCCAGAGGCCTGAGAGGCTGCTGCTGCGACCCACAGCAGACTGCTCTGGGCCTCCGAGCCCCAGCGTGCTCCTCTCGTCAACCCCTCCGCCTGCCCTGGCCTTGGCTCCTGCGTGCCTGCGAGCCTGCCTTGGGGTGAGGCGCCTCCAGCATCTCAGAGTCCCAGAAGTCCCGGCGATCTCCCCAACTGTCTCTGGACTTCCCAGCCGGACCGCCCCCTCCGCCGCCGCTCCCGCCGCCGCCGCCTCCTCCTACGCCGCCGCCGCCGCCGCCACTGCCACTGTGGTTTGGAACCCGAGATGCCTAGGGGGGGCGTTCGGTCTTGGAGGCAGGCATGCGGAGTGTTCACAGCGCCCCGAACTCCCCAACCAGAGACCCTGGGCAGCAGTCCACCCCCGTGGCCCCTCCCCCGCCAACCTTCCCCTGACACCCCCCCCACGCACCCCCCATCACCAGGACAGGACTGAGCGATACGGGAGCCCGGCTGACAGAGACAGACACACAGACACACAGGGAAAGACAGACAGGCACACGGAGGGGTAGTCGGAGCGAGAGAGGAAGAGAGAGACACGGGGAGAACGAGGATCCAACACTCAGACCCGCACTGAACCCCCGAACAGACACACAGAGACCCTGACCTGGATGCGGATGGGGATACGGAAAGGGACGGACTCGCCGGTGCACGCAAGGGACCCAGACACACACCACACACACCGGAGGCTGTGTTGGCGAGGCAGCTAGGCTCTGGGGGTGTGGTGGAGCTTGGCCAGGTTTTGGCAAGCTCACCGCGCCCTGGTGCTGCTAGAGGAGCCCCTCGGAGCGCCAGGAAGCACAGCCAAGTTGCCTGGAATCCCCTTCTGCTCCCATGCCTGCCCAGCAACCACACTGGCCTGGGGGCATGCGGGGGACTCTTTCCTTGGTCTCGTCGTTTATTTGGGGGTACCCCTCGACGCCGACGCCGTGGTGCCGGGCGCGCCCCCACTGCCTTGCTGAGGGAGGGGGCCTTGCTGTTAGCTGCGCTGCTGTGGGGAGAAAGACTTCGGCCCAGGGTGCCAGCGGCCCCGAGGGCCAGGGCGGTCGGCCATCTTTGGTGCTGGGCAGAGGGAGGGAGGGCCCAGGGCGGGGCCCAGGGGCAAAGGGACGGTGGTCGGCGGGAAGGAAGAGAAGGCCCTGCGGAGCTGGAGTGCAGCCCAGGGCTGGTGGGAGAAGGTGTAGGCGTGCCCAGTCACCAGGGGGAGCCGGTTGTCCGGCGGCTTGGGCATCCAGGGCGGCCCAAGGGAATGGCGAGGGGCGGCGGCATGAGGGCCCCAAGGCCAGGAACCAGGGAGTGCACGCATGGGAGGCAGGGTCAACTCCCGCACGCCCTCCCCCGGCCCCAACGCCCCCCCAGTCCTCGCCACCTTCGCCCACTCCCTCCCTCCGTTGCGGCTGTCCTCTCTGCTGCCTCAACCTCCCCACCCCGTTCCCATCGCCGCCCAGCGAGCCCCACTGGTTCCTGTGAGGGTGGGCCTTGTTGCTTGGAGTTGGAGGAGCTGGGTTGGAGCCGCCAGTCCCTGCAGCGGGCGGCTCCAGCGGGCCTGTGAATCGCCGTGGGGTGCCCGGGAGTAAGGGGGCAGCGGAGCAAGGGATGTTTGGAGGAAGGCTTGCTGGGCAAAGGGGGGCGGTGGAGGCACAGGGAGAAGAAGGGAGGCCGAAGGAGAAAGAAAAAAGCCAAGAAAGTAGCCTCAGAACCAGAGTCCAGGGCACCCGGGAACGGTCTCCCATCCAAGTCCTGACCGGATCCGACCCTGCTTAGCTTCCAAGAGCAGAAGAGATGCGCTGCCATCAGGCCACTAGGGCCATAGGCCTGAGAGGCTGCTGCTGCGACCCACATCAGACTGCTCTGGGCCTCCGGGCCCCAGCGTGCTCCTCTTGTCACCCCTCCACCTGCCCTGTGCTTTGCTCCTGCGTGCCTGCGAGCCTGCCTTGGGGTGAGGCGCCTCCAGCATCTCAGAGTCGCAGAAGTCCTGGCGATCTCCCCAAGTGTCTCTGGACTTCCCAGCAGGACCGCCCCCTCCGCCGCCGCTCCCGCCGCCGCCTCCTCCTCCTCCTCCTCCTCCTCCTCCTCCTCCTCCCCCGCCGCCACCGCCGCCTCCGCCGCCGCTGTCGTTTGGAACCCGAGATGCCTAGGGGGGGCGTTCGGTATTGGAGGCAGGCATGCGGAGTGTTCTCAGCGCCCCCAACTCCCCAACCGCAGCCCTGGGTCTAGCGTGGCAAGCCACCCCGCCTTGCTCAATGGCGGCCCGAAGTCAAGGGCGCCACCAGAGACCCTGGGCAGCAGTCCACCGCCGTGGCCCGTCCCCCTCTATCCTTCCCGTGACACCCCTCCCCCACGAACCCCCCATCACCAGGACAGGACTGAGAGATACGGGAGCCCGGCTGACATAGACAGACACAAAGACACACAGGGAAAGCCAGAGATACGCACGGAGGGGTAGTCGGAGCGAGAGAGGAAGAGAGAGACACGGGGAGACCGAGGATCCAACACACAGACCCGCACTGAACCCCCGAACAGACACACAGAGATCCTGACCTGGATGCGGATGGGGACACGGAAAGGGACAGCCTCGCCGGTGCACGCAAGGGACCCAGACACACACCACACACACCGGAGGCTGTGTTGGCGAGGCAGCTAGCCTCTGGGGGTGTGGTGGAGCTTGGCCAGGTTTTGGCAAGCTGACCGCGCCCTGGTGCTGCTAGAGGAGCCCCTCGGAGCGCCAGGAAGCACAGCCAAGTTGCCTGGAATCCCCTTCTGCTCCCATGCCTGCCCAGCAACTACACTGGCCTGGGGGCATGCGGGGGACTCTTTCCTTGGTCTCGTCGTTTATTTGGGGGTACCCCTCGACGCCGACGCCGTGGTGCCGGGCGCGCCCCCACTGCCTTGCTGAGGGAGCGGGCCTCGCTGTTAGGTGCGCTGCTGTGGGGAGAAGGACTTAGGCTCAGGGTGCCAGCGGCCCCAAGGTCCAGGGCGGTCGGCCATCTTTGGTGCTGGGCAGAGGGAGCGAGGGCCCAGGGCGGGGCCCAGGGGCAAAGGGACGGTGGTCGGCGGGAAGGAAGAGAAGGCCCTGCGGGGCTGGAGCGCAGCGCAGGGCTGGTGGGAGAAGGTGTAGGCGTGCCCAGTCACCAGGGGGAGCCTGTTGTCCGGTGGCTTGGGCATCCAGGGCGACCCAAGGGAAAGGCGAGGGGCGGCGGCATGAGGGCCCCAAGGGCAGGAACGAGGGAGGGCACGCATGGGAGGCAGGGTGAACTCCCGCACGCGCTCCCCCCTCCCCATCGCCCCCCAGTCCTCGCCACCTTCGCCCACTCCCTCCCTCCGTAGCGGCTGCCCTCTCTGAGGCCTCAGCCTCCACACCCCGTTCCCATCGCCCCCCAGCGAGCCCCACTGGTTCCTGTGAGGGTGGGCCTTGTGACTTGGAGTTGGAGGAGCTGGATTCGAGCCGCCTGTCGCTGCAGCGGGCGGCTCCAGCGGGCCTATGAACCGCCGTGGGGTGCCCGGGGGTAAGGGGGCAACGGGGCAAGGGATGTTTGGAGGAAGGCTTGCTGGGCAAAGGGGGGCGGTGGAGGCACAGGGAGAAGAAGGGAGGCCGAAGGAGAAAGAAAAAAGCCAAGAAAGTAGCCTCAGAACAAGAGTGCAGGGCACCCGGGAACGGTCTCCCATCCAAGTCCTGAGCGGATCCGACCCTGCTTAGCTTCCAAGAGCAGAAGAGATGCGCTGCCATCAGGCCGCTAGGGCCAAAGGCCTGAGAGGCTGATGCTGCGACTCCCAGCAGACTGCTCTTGGCCTCCGAGCCCCAGCGTGCTCCTCTCGTCAACCCCTCCGCCTGCCCTGGCCTTGGCTCCTGCGTGCCTGCGCGCCTGCCTTGGGGTGAGGCGCCTCCAGCATCTCAGAGTCGCAGAAGTCCCGGCGATCTCCCCAACTGTCTCTGGACTTCCCAGCCGGACCGCCCCCTCCGCCGCCGCTCCCGCCGCCGTCGCCTCCTCCTACGCCGCCGCCGCCGCCGCCGCCGCCACTGTGGTTTGGAACCCGAGATGCCTAGGGGGGGCGTTCGGTCTTGGAGGCAGGCATGCGGAGTGTTCACAGCGCCCCGAACTCCCCAACCAGAGACCCTGGGCAGCAGTCCACCCCCGTGGCCCCACCCCCGCCAACCTTCCCCTGACAACCCCCCACGCACCCCCCATCACCAGGACAGGACTGAGAGATACGGGAGCCTGGCTGACAGAGACAGACACACAGACACACAGGGAAAGACAGAGAGGCACACGGAGGGGTAGTCGGAGCGAGAGAGGAAGAGAGAGACACGGGGAGAACGAGGATCCAACACACAGACCCGCACTGAACCCCCGAACAGACAGACAGAGACCCTGACCTGGATGCGGATGGGGACACGGAAAGGGACGGACTCGCCGGTGCACGCAAGGGACCCAGACACACACCACACACACCGGAGGCTGTGTTGGCGAGGCAGCTAGCCTCTGGGGGTGTGGTGGAGCTTGGCCAGGTTTTGGCAAGCTGACCGCGCCCTGGTGCTGCTAGAGGAGCCCCTCGGAGCGCCAGGAAGCACAGCCAAGTTGCCTGGAATCCCCTTCTGCTCCCATGCCTGCCCAGCAACCACACTGGCCTGGGGGCATGCGGGGGACTCTTTCCTTGGTCTCGTCGTTTATTTGGGGGTACCCCTCGACGCCGACGCCGTGGTGCCGGGCGCGCCCCCACTGCCTTGCTGAGGGAGCGGGCCTTGCTGTTAGCTGCGCTGCTGTGGGGAGAAGGACTTCGGCCCAGGGTGCCAGCGGCCCCGAGGGCCAGGGCGGTCGGCCATTTTGGTGCTGGGCAGAGGGAGGGAGGGCCCAGGGCGGGGCCCAGGGGCAAAGGGACGGTGGTCGGCGGGAAGGAAGAGAAGGCCCTGCGGGGCTGGAGCGCAGCCCAGGGCTGGTGGGAGAAGGTGTAGGCGTGCCCAGTCACCAGGGGGAGCCGGTTGTTCGGCGGCTTGGGCATCCAGGGCGGCCCAAGGGAATGGCGAGGGGCGGCGGCATGAGGGCCCCAAGGCCAGGAACCAGGGAGTGCACGCATGGGAGGCAGGGTGAACTCCCGCCCGCGCTCCCCCCGCCCCATCGCCCCCCCAGTCCTCGCCACCTTCGCCCACTCCCTCCCTCCGAAGCGGCAGCCCTCTCTGCCGCCTCAGCCTCCCCACCCCCTTCCCATCGCCCCCCCGCGAGCCCCACTGGTTCCTGTGAGGGTGGGCCTTGTGACTTGGAGTTGGAGGAGCTGGGTTGGAGCCGCCTGTCGCTGCAGCGGGCCGCTCCAGCGGGCCTGTGAACCGCCGTGGGGTGCCCGGGGGTAAGGGGGCAACGGGGCAAGGGATGTTTGGAGGAAGGCTTGCTGGGCAAAGGGGGGCGGTGGAGGCACAGGGAGAAGAAGGGAGGCCGAAGGAGAAAGAAAAAAGCCAAGAAAGTAGCCTCAGAACAAGAGTGCAGGGCACCCGGGAACGGTCTCCCATCCAAGTCCTGAGCGGATCCGACCCTGCTTAGCTTCCAAGAGCAGAAGAGATGCGCTGCCATCAGGCCGCTAGGGCCAGAGGCCTGAGAGGCTGCTGCTGCGACCCACAGCAGACTGCTCTGGGCCTCCGAGCCCCAGCGTGCTCCTCTCGTCAACCCCTCCGCCTGCCCTGGCCTTGGCTCCTGCGTGCCTGCGAGCCTGCCTTGGGGTGAGGCGCCTCCAGCATCTCAGAGTCCCAGAAGTCCCGGCGATCTCCCCAACTGTCTCTGGACTTCCCAGCCGGACCGCCCCCTCCGCCGCCGCTCCCGCCGCCGCCGCCTCCTCCTACGCCGCCGCCGCCGCCGCCACTGCCACTGTGGTTTGGAACCCGAGATGCCTAGGGGGGGCGTTCGGTCTTGGAGGCAGGCATGCGGAGTGTTCACAGCGCCCCGAACTCCCCAACCAGAGACCCTGGGCAGCAGTCCACCCCCGTGGCCCCTCCCCCGCCAACCTTCCCCTGACACCCCCCCCACGCACCCCCCATCACCAGGACAGGACTGAGCGATACGGGAGCCCGGCTGACAGAGACAGACACACAGACACACAGGGAAAGACAGACAGGCACACGGAGGGGTAGTCGGAGCGAGAGAGGAAGAGAGAGACACGGGGAGAACGAGGATCCAACACTCAGACCCGCACTGAACCCCCGAACAGACACACAGAGACCCTGACCTGGATGCGGATGGGGATACGGAAAGGGACGGACTCGCCGGTGCACGCAAGGGACCCAGACACACACCACACACACCGGAGGCTGTGTTGGCGAGGCAGCTAGGCTCTGGGGGTGTGGTGGAGCTTGGCCAGGTTTTGGCAAGCTCACCGCGCCCTGGTGCTGCTAGAGGAGCCCCTCGGAGCGCCAGGAAGCACAGCCAAGTTGCCTGGAATCCCCTTCTGCTCCCATGCCTGCCCAGCAACCACACTGGCCTGGGGGCATGCGGGGGACTCTTTCCTTGGTCTCGTCGTTTATTTGGGGGTACCCCTCGACGCCGACGCCGTGGTGCCGGGCGCGCCCCCACTGCCTTGCTGAGGGAGGGGGCCTTGCTGTTAGCTGCGCTGCTGTGGGGAGAAAGACTTCGGCCCAGGGTGCCAGCGGCCCCGAGGGCCAGGGCGGTCGGCCATCTTTGGTGCTGGGCAGAGGGAGGGAGGGCCCAGGGCGGGGCCCAGGGGCAAAGGGACGGTGGTCGGCGGGAAGGAAGAGAAGGCCCTGCGGAGCTGGAGTGCAGCCCAGGGCTGGTGGGAGAAGGTGTAGGCGTGCCCAGTCACCAGGGGGAGCCGGTTGTCCGGCGGCTTGGGCATCCAGGGCGGCCCAAGGGAATGGCGAGGGGCGGCGGCATGAGGGCCCCAAGGCCAGGAACCAGGGAGTGCACGCATGGGAGGCAGGGTCAACTCCCGCACGCCCTCCCCCGGCCCCAACGCCCCCCCAGTCCTCGCCACCTTCGCCCACTCCCTCCCTCCGTTGCGGCTGTCCTCTCTGCTGCCTCAACCTCCCCACCCCGTTCCCATCGCCGCCCAGCGAGCCCCACTGGTTCCTGTGAGGGTGGGCCTTGTTGCTTGGAGTTGGAGGAGCTGGGTTGGAGCCGCCAGTCCCTGCAGCGGGCGGCTCCAGCGGGCCTGTGAATCGCCGTGGGGTGCCCGGGAGTAAGGGGGCAGCGGAGCAAGGGATGTTTGGAGGAAGGCTTGCTGGGCAAAGGGGGGCGGTGGAGGCACAGGGAGAAGAAGGGAGGCCGAAGGAGAAAGAAAAAAGCCAAGAAAGTAGCCTCAGAACCAGAGTCCAGGGCACCCGGGAACGGTCTCCCATCCAAGTCCTGACCGGATCCGACCCTGCTTAGCTTCCAAGAGCAGAAGAGATGCGCTGCCATCAGGCCACTAGGGCCATAGGCCTGAGAGGCTGCTGCTGCGACCCACATCAGACTGCTCTGGGCCTCCGGGCCCCAGCGTGCTCCTCTTGTCACCCCTCCACCTGCCCTGTGCTTTGCTCCTGCGTGCCTGCGAGCCTGCCTTGGGGTGAGGCGCCTCCAGCATCTCAGAGTCGCAGAAGTCCTGGCGATCTCCCCAAGTGTCTCTGGACTTCCCAGCAGGACCGCCCCCTCCGCCGCCGCTCCCGCCGCCGCCTCCTCCTCCTCCTCCTCCTCCTCCTCCTCCTCCTCCCCCGCCGCCACCGCCGCCTCCGCCGCCGCTGTCGTTTGGAACCCGAGATGCCTAGGGGGGGCGTTCGGTCTTGGAGGCAGGCATGCGGAGTGTTCTCAGCGCCCCCAACTCCCCAACCGCAGCCCTGGGTCTAGCGTGGCAAGCCACCCCGCCTTGCTCAATGGCGGCCCGAAGTCAAGGGCGCCACCAGAGACCCTGGGCAGCAGTCCACCGCCGTGGCCCGTCCCCCTCTATCCTTCCCGTGACACCCCTCCCCCACGAACCCCCCATCACCAGGACAGGACTGAGAGATACGGGAGCCCGGCTGACATAGACAGACACAAAGACACACAGGGAAAGCCAGAGATACGCACGGAGGGGTAGTCGGAGCGAGAGAGGAAGAGAGAGACACGGGGAGACCGAGGATCCAACACACAGACCCGCACTGAACCCCCGAACAGACACACAGAGATCCTGACCTGGATGCGGATGGGGACACGGAAAGGGACAGCCTCGCCGGTGCACGCAAGGGACCCAGACACACACCACACACACCGGAGGCTGTGTTGGCGAGGCAGCTAGCCTCTGGGGGTGTGGTGGAGCTTGGCCAGGTTTTGGCAAGCTGACCGCGCCCTGGTGCTGCTAGAGGAGCCCCTCGGAGCGCCAGGAAGCACAGCCAAGTTGCCTGGAATCCCCTTCTGCTCCCATGCCTGCCCAGCAACTACACTGGCCTGGGGGCATGCGGGGGACTCTTTCCTTGGTCTCGTCGTTTATTTGGGGGTACCCCTCGACGCCGACGCCGTGGTGCCGGGCGCGCCCCCACTGCCTTGCTGAGGGAGCGGGCCTCGCTGTTAGGTGCGCTGCTGTGGGGAGAAGGACTTAGGCTCAGGGTGCCAGCGGCCCCAAGGTCCAGGGCGGTCGGCCATCTTTGGTGCTGGGCAGAGGGAGCGAGGGCCCAGGGCGGGGCCCAGGGGCAAAGGGACGGTGGTCGGCGGGAAGGAAGAGAAGGCCCTGCGGGGCTGGAGCGCAGCGCAGGGCTGGTGGGAGAAGGTGTAGGCGTGCCCAGTCACCAGGGGGAGCCTGTTGTCCGGTGGCTTGGGCATCCAGGGCGACCCAAGGGAAAGGCGAGGGGCGGCGGCATGAGGGCCCCAAGGGCAGGAACGAGGGAGGGCACGCATGGGAGGCAGGGTGAACTCCCGCACGCGCTCCCCCCTCCCCATCGCCCCCCAGTCCTCGCCACCTTCGCCCACTCCCTCCCTCCGTAGCGGCTGCCCTCTCTGAGGCCTCAGCCTCCACACCCCGTTCCCATCGCCCCCCAGCGAGCCCCACTGGTTCCTGTGAGGGTGGGCCTTGTGACTTGGAGTTGGAGGAGCTGGATTCGAGCCGCCTGTCGCTGCAGCGGGCGGCTCCAGCGGGCCTATGAACCGCCGTGGGGTGCCCGGGGGTAAGGGGGCAACGGGGCAAGGGATGTTTGGAGGAAGGCTTGCTGGGCAAAGGGGGGCGGTGGAGGCACAGGGAGAAGAAGGGAGGCCGAAGGAGAAAGAAAAAAGCCAAGAAAGTAGCCTCAGAACAAGAGTGCAGGGCACCCGGGAACGGTCTCCCATCCAAGTCCTGAGCGGATCCGACCCTGCTTAGCTTCCAAGAGCAGAAGAGATGCGCTGCCATCAGGCCGCTAGGGCCAAAGGCCTGAGAGGCTGATGCTGCGACTCCCAGCAGACTGCTCTTGGCCTCCGAGCCCCAGCGTGCTCCTCTCGTCAACCCCTCCGCCTGCCCTGGCCTTGGCTCCTGCGTGCCTGCGCGCCTGCCTTGGGGTGAGGCGCCTCCAGCATCTCAGAGTCGCAGAAGTCCCGGCGATCTCCCCAACTGTCTCTGGACTTCCCAGCCGGACCGCCCCCTCCGCCGCCGCTCCCGCCGCCGTCGCCTCCTCCTACGCCGCCGCCGCCGCCGCCGCCGCCACTGTGGTTTGGAACCCGAGATGCCTAGGGGGGGCGTTCGGTCTTGGAGGCAGGCATGCGGAGTGTTCACAGCGCCCCGAACTCCCCAACCAGAGACCCTGGGCAGCAGTCCACCCCCGTGGCCCCACCCCCGCCAACCTTCCCCTGACAACCCCCCACGCACCCCCCATCACCAGGACAGGACTGAGAGATACGGGAGCCCGGCTGACAGAGACAGACACACAGACACACAGGGAAAGACAGAGAGGCACACGGAGGGGTAGTCGGAGCGAGAGAGGAAGAGAGAGACACGGGGAGAACGAGGATCCAACACACAGACCCGCACTGAACCCCCGAACAGACAGACAGAGACCCTGACCTGGATGCGGATGGGGACACGGAAAGGGACGGACTCGCCGGTGCACGCAAGGGACCCAGACACACACCACACACACCGGAGGCTGTGTTGGCGAGGCAGCTAGCCTCTGGGGGTGTGGTGGAGCTTGGCCAGGTTTTGGCAAGCTGACCGTGCCCTGGTGCTGCTAGAGGAGCCCCTCGGAGCGCCAGGAAGCACAGCCAAGTTGCCTGGAATCCCCTTCTGCTCCCATGCCTGCCCAGCAACTACACTGGCCTGGGGGCATGCGGGGGACTCTTTCCTTGGTCTCGTCGTTTATTTGGGGGTACCCCTCGACGCCGACGCCGTGGTGCCGGGCGCGCCCCCACTGCCTTGCTGAGGGAGCGGGCCTCGCTGTTAGGTGCGCTGCTGTGGGGAGAAGGACTTAGGCTCAGGGTGCCAGCGGCCCCAAGGTCCAGGGCGGTCGGCCATCTTTGGTGCTGGGCAGAGGGAGCGAGGGCCCAGGGCGGGGCCCAGGGGCAAAGGGACGGTGGTCGGCGGGAAGGAAGAGAAGGCCCTGCGGGGCTGGAGCGCAGCGCAGGGCTGGTGGGAGAAGGTGTAGGCGTGCCCAGTCACCAGGGGGAGCCTGTTGTCCGGTGGCTTGGGCATCCAGGGCGACCCAAGGGAAAGGCGAGGGGCGGCGGCATGAGGGCCCCAAGGGCAGGAACGAGGGAGGGCACGCATGGGAGGCAGGGTGAACTCCCGCACGCGCTCCCCCCTCCCCATCGCCCCCCAGTCCTCGCCACCTTCGCCCACTCCCTCCCTCCGTAGCGGCTGCCCTCTCTGAGGCCTCAGCCTCCACACCCCGTTCCCATCGCCCCCCAGCGAGCCCCACTGGTTCCTGTGAGGGTGGGCCTTGTGACTTGGAGTTGGAGGAGCTGGATTCGAGCCGCCTGTCGCTGCAGCGGGCGGCTCCAGCGGGCCTATGAACCGCCGTGGGGTGCCCGGGGGTAAGGGGGCAACGGGGCAAGGGATGTTTGGAGGAAGGCTTGCTGGGCAAAGGGGGGCGGTGGAGGCACAGGGAGAAGAAGGGAGGCCGAAGGAGAAAGAAAAAAGCCAAGAAAGTAGCCTCAGAACAAGAGTGCAGGGCACCCGGGAACGGTCTCCCATCCAAGTCCTGAGCGGATCCGACCCTGCTTAGCTTCCAAGAGCAGAAGAGATGCGCTGCCATCAGGCCGCTAGGGCCAAAGGCCTGAGAGGCTGATGCTGCGACTCCCAGCAGACTGCTCTGGGCCTCCGAGCCCCAGCGTGCTCCTCTCGTCAACCCCTCCGCCTGCCCTGGCCTTGGCTCCTGCGTGCCTGCGCGCCTGCCTTGGGGTGAGGCGCCTCCAGCATCTCAGAGTCGCAGAAGTCCCGGCGATCTCCCCAACTGTCTCTGGACTTCCCAGCCGGACCGCCCCCTCCGCCGCCGCTCCCGCCGCCGTCGCCTCCTCCTACGCCGCCGCCGCCGCCGCCGCCGCCACTGTGGTTTGGAACCCGAGATGCCTAGGGGGGGCGTTCGGTCTTGGAGGCAGGCATGCGGAGTGTTCACAGCGCCCCGAACTCCCCAACCAGAGACCCTGGGCAGCAGTCCACCCCCGTGGCCCCACCCCCGCCAACCTTCCCCTGACAACCCCCCACGCACCCCCCATCACCAGGACAGGACTGAGAGATACGGGAGCCCGGCTGACAGAGACAGACACACAGACACACAGGGAAAGACAGAGAGGCACACGGAGGGGTAGTCGGAGCGAGAGAGGAAGAGAGAGACACGGGGAGAACGAGGATCCAACACACAGACCCGCACTGAACCCCCGAACAGACAGACAGAGACCCTGACCTGGATGCGGATGGGGACACGGAAAGGGACGGACTCGCCGGTGCACGCAAGGGACCCAGACACACACCACACACACCGGAGGCTGTGTTGGCGAGGCAGCTAGCCTCTGGGGGTGTGGTGGAGCTTGGCCAGGTTTTGGCAAGCTGACCGCGCCCTGGTGCTGCTAGAGGAGCCCCTCGGAGCGCCAGGAAGCACAGCCAAGTTGCCTGGAATCCCCTTCTGCTCCCATGCCTGCCCAGCAACCACACTGGCCTGGGGGCATGCGGGGGACTCTTTCCTTGGTCTCGTCGTTTATTTAGGGGTACCCCTCGACGCCGACGCCGTGGTGCCGGGCGCGCCCCCACTGCCTTGCTGAGGGAGCGGGCCTTGCTGTTAGCTGCGCTGCTGTGGGGAGAAGGACTTCGGCCCAGGGTGCCAGCGGCCCCGAGGGCCAGGGCGGTCGGCCATTTTGGTGCTGGGCAGAGGGAGGGAGGGCCCAGGGCGGGGCCCAGGGGCAAAGGGACGGTGGTCGGCGGGAAGGAAGAGAAGGCCCTGCGGGGCTGGAGCGCAGCCCAGGGCTGGTGGGAGAAGGTGTAGGCGTGCCCAGTCACCAGGGGGAGCCGGTTGTTCGGCGGCTTGGGCATCCAGGGCGGCCCAAGGGAATGGCGAGGGGCGGCGGCATGAGGGCCCCAAGGCCAGGAACCAGGGAGTGCACGCATGGGAGGCAGGGTGAACTCCCGCCCGCGCTCCCCCCGCCCCATCGCCCCCCCAGTCCTCGCCACCTTCGCCCACTCCCTCCCTCCGAAGCAGCAGCCCTCTCTGCCGCCTCAGCCTCCCCACCCCCTTCCCATCGCCCCCCCGCGAGCCCCACTGGTTCCTGTGAGGGTGGGCCTTGTGACTTGGAGTTGGAGGAGCTGGGTTGGAGCCGCCTGTCGCTGCAGCGGGCGGCTCCAGCGGGCCTGTGAACCGCCGTGGGGTGCCCGGGGGTAAGGGGGCAACGGGGCAAGGGATGTTTGGAGGAAGGCTTGCTGGGCAAAGGGGGGCGGTGGAGGCACAGGGAGAAGAAGGGAGGCCGAAGGAGAAAGAAAAAAGCCAAGAAAGTAGCCTCAGAACAAGAGTGCAGGGCACCCGGGAACGGTCTCCCATCCAAGTCCTGAGCGGATCCGACCCTGCTTAGCTTCCAAGAGCAGAAGAGATGCGCTGCCATCAGGCCGCTAGGGCCAGAGGCCTGAGAGGCTGCTGCTGCGACCCACAGCAGACTGCTCTGGGCCTCCGAGCCCCAGCGTGCTCCTCTCGTCAACCCCTCCGCCTGCCCTGGCCTTGGCTCCTGCGTGCCTGCGAGCCTGCCTTGGGGTGAGGCGCCTCCAGCATCTCAGAGTCCCAGAAGTCCCGGCGATCTCCCCAACTGTCTCTGGACTTCCCAGCCGGACCGCCCCCTCCGCCGCCGCTCCCGCCGCCGCCGCCTCCTCCTACGCCGCCGCCGCCGCCGCCACTGCCACTGTGGTTTGGAACCCGAGATGCCTAGGGGGGGCGTTCGGTCTTGGAGGCAGGCATGCGGAGTGTTCACAGCGCCCCGAACTCCCCAACCAGAGACCCTGGGCAGCAGTCCACCCCCGTGGCCCCTCCCCCGCCAACCTTCCCCTGACACCCCCCCCACGCACCCCCCATCACCAGGACAGGACTGAGCGATACGGGAGCCCGGCTGACAGAGACAGACACACAGACACACAGGGAAAGACAGACAGGCACACGGAGGGGTAGTCGGAGCGAGAGAGGAAGAGAGAGACACGGGGAGAACGAGGATCCAACACTCAGACCCGCACTGAACCCCCGAACAGACACACAGAGACCCTGACCTGGATGCGGATGGGGATACGGAAAGGGACGGACTCGCCGGTGCACGCAAGGGACCCAGACACACACCACACACACCGGAGGCTGTGTTGGCGAGGCAGCTAGGCTCTGGGGGTGTGGTGGAGCTTGGCCAGGTTTTGGCAAGCTCACCGCGCCCTGGTGCTGCTAGAGGAGCCCCTCGGAGCGCCAGGAAGCACAGCCAAGTTGCCTGGAATCCCCTTCTGCTCCCATGCCTGCCCAGCAACCACACTGGCCTGGGGGCATGCGGGGGACTCTTTCCTTGGTCTCGTCGTTTATTTGGGGGTACCCCTCGACGCCGACGCCGTGGTGCCGGGCGCGCCCCCACTGCCTTGCTGAGGGAGGGGGCCTTGCTGTTAGCTGCGCTGCTGTGGGGAGAAAGACTTCGGCCCAGGGTGCCAGCGGCCCCGAGGGCCAGGGCGGTCGGCCATCTTTGGTGCTGGGCAGAGGGAGGGAGGGCCCAGGGCGGGGCCCAGGGGCAAAGGGACGGTGGTCGGCGGGAAGGAAGAGAAGGCCCTGCGGAGCTGGAGTGCAGCCCAGGGCTGGTGGGAGAAGGTGTAGGCGTGCCCAGTCACCAGGGGGAGCCGGTTGTCCGGCGGCTTGGGCATCCAGGGCGGCCCAAGGGAATGGCGAGGGGCGGCGGCATGAGGGCCCCAAGGCCAGGAACCAGGGAGTGCACGCATGGGAGGCAGGGTCAACTCCCGCACGCCCTCCCCCCGCCCCAACGCCCCCCCAGTCCTCGCCACCTTCGCCCACTCCCTCCCTCCGTTGCGGCTGTCCTCTCTGCTGCCTCAACCTCCCCACCCCGTTCCCATCGCCGCCCAGCGAGCCCCACTGGTTCCTGTGAGGGTGGGCCTTGTTGCTTGGAGTTGGAGGAGCTGGGTTGGAGCCGCCAGTCCCTGCAGCGGGCGGCTCCAGCGGGCCTGTGAATCGCCGTGGGGTGCCCGGGAGTAAGGGGGCAGCGGAGCAAGGGATGTTTGGAGGAAGGCTTGCTGGGCAAAGGGGGGCGGTGGAGGCACAGGGAGAAGAAGGGAGGCCGAAGGAGAAAGAAAAAAGCCAAGAAAGTAGCCTCAGAACCAGAGTCCAGGGCACCCGGGAACGGTCTCCCATCCAAGTCCTGACCGGATCCGACCCTGCTTAGCTTCCAAGAGCAGAAGAGATGCGCTGCCATCAGGCCACTAGGGCCATAGGCCTGAGAGGCTGCTGCTGCGACCCACATCAGACTGCTCTGGGCCTCCGGGCCCCAGCGTGCTCCTCTTGTCACCCCTCCACCTGCCCTGTGCTTTGCTCCTGCGTGCCTGCGAGCCTGCCTTGGGGTGAGGCGCCTCCAGCATCTCAGAGTCGCAGAAGTCCTGGCGATCTCCCCAAGTGTCTCTGGACTTCCCAGCAGGACCGCCCCCTCCGCCGCCGCTCCCGCCGCCGCCTCCTCCTCCTCCTCCTCCTCCTCCCCCGCCGCCACCGCCGCCTCCGCCGCCGCTGTCGTTTGGAACCCGAGATGCCTAGGGGGGGCGTTCGGTCTTGGAGGCAGGCATGCGGAGTGTTCTCAGCGCCCCCAACTCCCCAACCGCAGCCCTGGGTCTAGCGTGGCAAGCCACCCCGCCTTGCTCAATGGCGGCCCGAAGTCAAGGGCGCCACCAGAGACCCTGGGCAGCAGTCCACCGCCGTGGCCCGTCCCCCTCTATCCTTCCCGTGACACCCCTCCCCCACGAACCCCCCATCACCAGGACAGGACTGAGAGATACGGGAGCCCGGCTGACATAGACAGACACAAAGACACACAGGGAAAGCCAGAGATACGCACGGAGGGGTAGTCGGAGCGAGAGAGGAAGAGAGAGACACGGGGAGACCGAGGATCCAACACACAGACCCGCACTGAACCCCCGAACAGACACACAGAGATCCTGACCTGGATGCGGATGGGGACACGGAAAGGGACAGCCTCGCCGGTGCACGCAAGGGACCCAGACACACACCACACACACCGGAGGCTGTGTTGGCGAGGCAGCTAGCCTCTGGGGGTGTGGTGGAGCTTGGCCAGGTTTTGGCAAGCTGACCGCGCCCTGGTGCTGCTAGAGGAGCCCCTCGGAGCGCCAGGAAGCACAGCCAAGTTGCCTGGAATCCCCTTCTGCTCCCATGCCTGCCCAGCAACTACACTGGCCTGGGGGCATGCGGGGGACTCTTTCCTTGGTCTCGTCGTTTATTTGGGGGTACCCCTCGACGCCGACGCCGTGGTGCCGGGCGCGCCCCCACTGCCTTGCTGAGGGAGCGGGCCTCGCTGTTAGGTGCGCTGCTGTGGGGAGAAGGACTTAGGCTCAGGGTGCCAGCGGCCCCAAGGTCCAGGGCGGTCGGCCATCTTTGGTGCTGGGCAGAGGGAGCGAGGGCCCAGGGCGGGGCCCAGGGGCAAAGGGACGGTGGTCGGCGGGAAGGAAGAGAAGGCCCTGCGGGGCTGGAGCGCAGCGCAGGGCTGGTGGGAGAAGGTGTAGGCGTGCCCAGTCACCAGGGGGAGCCTGTTGTCCGGTGGCTTGGGCATCCAGGGCGACCCAAGGGAAAGGCGAGGGGCGGCGGCATGAGGGCCCCAAGGGCAGGAACGAGGGAGGGCACGCATGGGAGGCAGGGTGAACTCCCGCACGCGCTCCCCCCTCCCCATCGCCCCCCAGTCCTCGCCACCTTCGCCCACTCCCTCCCTCCGTAGCGGCTGCCCTCTCTGAGGCCTCAGCCTCCACACCCCGTTCCCATCGCCCCCCAGCGAGCCCCACTGGTTCCTGTGAGGGTGGGCCTTGTGACTTGGAGTTGGAGGAGCTGGATTCGAGCCGCCTGTCGCTGCAGCGGGCGGCTCCAGCGGGCCTATGAACCGCCGTGGGGTGCCCGGGGGTAAGGGGGCAACGGGGCAAGGGATGTTTGGAGGAAGGCTTGCTGGGCAAAGGGGGGCGGTGGAGGCACAGGGAGAAGAAGGGAGGCCGAAGGAGAAAGAAAAAAGCCAAGAAAGTAGCCTCAGAACAAGAGTGCAGGGCACCCGGGAACGGTCTCCCATCCAAGTCCTGAGCGGATCCGACCCTGCTTAGCTTCCAAGAGCAGAAGAGATGCGCTGCCATCAGGCCGCTAGGGCCAAAGGCCTGAGAGGCTGATGCTGCGACTCCCAGCAGACTGCTCTTGGCCTCCGAGCCCCAGCGTGCTCCTCTCGTCAACCCCTCCGCCTGCCCTGGCCTTGGCTCCTGCGTGCCTGCGCGCCTGCCTTGGGGTGAGGCGCCTCCAGCATCTCAGAGTCGCAGAAGTCCCGGCGATCTCCCCAACTGTCTCTGGACTTCCCAGCCGGACCGCCCCCTCCGCCGCCGCTCCCGCCGCCGTCGCCTCCTCCTACGCCGCCGCCGCCGCCGCCGCCGCCACTGTGGTTTGGAACCCGAGATGCCTAGGGGGGGCGTTCGGTCTTGGAGGCAGGCATGCGGAGTGTTCACAGCGCCCCGAACTCCCCAACCAGAGACCCTGGGCAGCAGTCCACCCCCGTGGCCCCACCCCCGCCAACCTTCCCCTGACAACCCCCCACGCACCCCCCATCACCAGGACAGGACTGAGAGATACGGGAGCCCGGCTGACAGAGACAGACACACAGACACACAGGGAAAGACAGAGAGGCACACGGAGGGGTAGTCGGAGCGAGAGAGGAAGAGAGAGACACGGGGAGAACGAGGATCCAACACACAGACCCGCACTGAACCCCCGAACAGACAGACAGAGACCCTGACCTGGATGCGGATGGGGACACGGAAAGGGACGGACTCGCCGGTGCACGCAAGGGACCCAGACACACACCACACACACCGGAGGCTGTGTTGGCGAGGCAGCTAGCCTCTGGGGGTGTGGTGGAGCTTGGCCAGGTTTTGGCAAGCTGACCGCGCCCTGGTGCTGCTAGAGGAGCCCCTCGGAGCGCCAGGAAGCACAGCCAAGTTGCCTGGAATCCCCTTCTGCTCCCATGCCTGCCCAGCAACCACACTGGCCTGGGGGCATGCGGGGGACTCTTTCCTTGGTCTCGTCGTTTATTTGGGGGTACCCCTCGACGCCGACGCCGTGGTGCCGGGCGCGCCCCCACTGCCTTGCTGAGGGAGCGGGCCTTGCTGTTAGCTGCGCTGCTGTGGGGAGAAGGACTTCGGCCCAGGGTGCCAGCGGCCCCGAGGGCCAGGGCGGTCGGCCATTTTGGTGCTGGGCAGAGGGAGGGAGGGCCCAGGGCGGGGCCCAGGGGCAAAGGGACGGTGGTCGGCGGGAAGGAAGAGAAGGCCCTGCGGGGCTGGAGCGCAGCCCAGGGCTGGTGGGAGAAGGTGTAGGCGTGCCCAGTCACCAGGGGGAGCCGGTTGTTCGGCGGCTTGGGCATCCAGGGCGGCCCAAGGGAATGGCGAGGGGCGGCGGCATGAGGGCCCCAAGGCCAGGAACCAGGGAGTGCACGCATGGGAGGCAGGGTGAACTCCCGCCCGCGCTCCCCCCGCCCCATCGCCCCCCCAGTCCTCGCCACCTTCGCCCACTCCCTCCCTCCGAAGCGGCAGCCCTCTCTGCCGCCTCAGCCTCCCCACCCCCTTCCCATCGCCCCCCCGCGAGCCCCACTGGTTCCTGTGAGGGTGGGCCTTGTGACTTGGAGTTGGAGGAGCTGGGTTGGAGCCGCCTGTCGCTGCAGCGGGCGGCTCCAGCGGGCCTGTGAACCGCCGTGGGGTGCCCGGGGGTAAGGGGGCAACGGGGCAAGGGATGTTTGGAGGAAGGCTTGCTGGGCAAAGGGGGGCGGTGGAGGCACAGGGAGAAGAAGGGAGGCCGAAGGAGAAAGAAAAAAGCCAAGAAAGTAGCCTCAGAACAAGAGTGCAGGGCACCCGGGAACGGTCTCCCATCCAAGTCCTGAGCGGATCCGACCCTGCTTAGCTTCCAAGAGCAGAAGAGATGCGCTGCCATCAGGCCGCTAGGGCCAGAGGCCTGAGAGGCTGCTGCTGCGACCCACAGCAGACTGCTCTGGGCCTCCGAGCCCCAGCGTGCTCCTCTCGTCAACCCCTCCGCCTGCCCTGGCCTTGGCTCCTGCGTGCCTGCGAGCCTGCCTTGGGGTGAGGCGCCTCCAGCATCTCAGAGTCCCAGAAGTCCCGGCGATCTCCCCAACTGTCTCTGGACTTCCCAGCCGGACCGCCCCCTCCGCCGCCGCTCCCGCCGCCGCCGCCTCCTCCTACGCCGCCGCCGCCGCCGCCACTGCCACTGTGGTTTGGAACCCGAGATGCCTAGGGGGGGCGTTCGGTCTTGGAGGCAGGCATGCGGAGTGTTCACAGCGCCCCGAACTCCCCAACCAGAGACCCTGGGCAGCAGTCCACCCCCGTGGCCCCTCCCCCGCCAACCTTCCCCTGACACCCCCCCCACGCACCCCCCATCACCAGGACAGGACTGAGCGATACGGGAGCCCGGCTGACAGAGACAGACACACAGACACACAGGGAAAGACAGACAGGCACACGGAGGGGTAGTCGGAGCGAGAGAGGAAGAGAGAGACACGGGGAGAACGAGGATCCAACACTCAGACCCGCACTGAACCCCCGAACAGACACACAGAGACCCTGACCTGGATGCGGATGGGGATACGGAAAGGGACGGACTCGCCGGTGCACGCAAGGGACCCAGACACACACCACACACACCGGAGGCTGTGTTGGCGAGGCAGCTAGGCTCTGGGGGTGTGGTGGAGCTTGGCCAGGTTTTGGCAAGCTCACCGCGCCCTGGTGCTGCTAGAGGAGCCCCTCGGAGCGCCAGGAAGCACAGCCAAGTTGCCTGGAATCCCCTTCTGCTCCCATGCCTGCCCAGCAACCACACTGGCCTGGGGGCATGCGGGGGACTCTTTCCTTGGTCTCGTCGTTTATTTGGGGGTACCCCTCGACGCCGACGCCGTGGTGCCGGGCGCGCCCCCACTGCCTTGCTGAGGGAGGGGGCCTTGCTGTTAGCTGCGCTGCTGTGGGGAGAAAGACTTCGGCCCAGGGTGCCAGCGGCCCCGAGGGCCAGGGCGGTCGGCCATCTTTGGTGCTGGGCAGAGGGAGGGAGGGCCCAGGGCGGGGCCCAGGGGCAAAGGGACGGTGGTCGGCGGGAAGGAAGAGAAGGCCCTGCGGAGCTGGAGTGCAGCCCAGGGCTGGTGGGAGAAGGTGTAGGCGTGCCCAGTCACCAGGGGGAGCCGGTTGTCCGGCGGCTTGGGCATCCAGGGCGGCCCAAGGGAATGGCGAGGGGCGGCGGCATGAGGGCCCCAAGGCCAGGAACCAGGGAGTGCACGCATGGGAGGCAGGGTCAACTCCCGCACGCCCTCCCCCGGCCCCAACGCCCCCCCAGTCCTCGCCACCTTCGCCCACTCCCTCCCTCCGTTGCGGCTGTCCTCTCTGCTGCCTCAACCTCCCCACCCCGTTCCCATCGCCGCCCAGCGAGCCCCACTGGTTCCTGTGAGGGTGGGCCTTGTTGCTTGGAGTTGGAGGAGCTGGGTTGGAGCCGCCAGTCCCTGCAGCGGGCGGCTCCAGCGGGCCTGTGAATCGCCGTGGGGTGCCCGGGAGTAAGGGGGCAGCGGAGCAAGGGATGTTTGGAGGAAGGCTTGCTGGGCAAAGGGGGGCGGTGGAGGCACAGGGAGAAGAAGGGAGGCCGAAGGAGAAAGAAAAAAGCCAAGAAAGTAGCCTCAGAACCAGAGTCCAGGGCACCCGGAAACGGTCTCCCATCCAAGTCCTGACCGGATCCGACCCTGCTTAGCTTCCAAGAGCAGAAGAGATGCGCTGCCATCAGGCCACTAGGGCCATAGGCCTGAGAGGCTGCTGCTGCGACCCACATCAGACTGCTCTGGGCCTCCGGGCCCCAGCGTGCTCCTCTTGTCACCCCTCCACCTGCCCTGTGCTTTGCTCCTGCGTGCCTGCGAGCCTGCCTTGGGGTGAGGCGCCTCCAGCATCTCAGAGTCGCAGAAGTCCTGGCGATCTCCCCAAGTGTCTCTGGACTTCCCAGCAGGACCGCCCCCTCCGCCGCCGCTCCCGCCGCCGCCTCCTCCTCCTCCTCCTCCTCCTCCTCCTCCTCCTCCTCCCCCGCCGCCACCGCCGCCTCCGCCGCCGCTGTCGTTTGGAACCCGAGATGCCTAGGGGGGGCGTTCGGTCTTGGAGGCAGGCATGCGGAGTGTTCTCAGCGCCCCCAACTCCCCAACCGCAGCCCTGGGTCTAGCGTGGCAAGCCACCCCGCCTTGCTCAATGGCGGCCCGAAGTCAAGGGCGCCACCAGAGACCCTGGGCAGCAGTCCACCGCCGTGGCCCGTCCCCCTCTAACCTTCCCGTGACACCCCCCCCCACGAACCCCCCATCACCAGGACAGGACTGAGAGATACGGGAGCCCGGCTGACATAGACAGACACAAAGACACACAGGGAAAGCCAGAGATACGCACGGAGGGGTAGTCGGAGCGAGAGAGGAAGAGAGAGACACGGGGAGACCGAGGATCCAACACACAGACCCGCACTGAACCCCCGAACAGACACACAGAGATCCTGACCTGGATGCGGATGGGGACACGGAAAGGGACAGCCTCGCCGGTGCACGCAAGGGACCCAGACACACACCACACACACCGGAGGCTGTGTTGGCGAGGCAGCTAGCCTCTGGGGGTGTGGTGGAGCTTGGCCAGGTTTTGGCAAGCTGACCGCGCCCTGGTGCTGCTAGAGGAGCCCCTCGGAGCGCCAGGAAGCACAGCCAAGTTGCCTGGAATCCCCTTCTGCTCCCATGCCTGCCCAGCAACTACACTGGCCTGGGGGCATGCGGGGGACTCTTTCCTTGGTCTCGTCGTTTATTTGGGGGTACCCCTCGACGCCGACGCCGTGGTGCCGGGCGCGCCCCCACTGCCTTGCTGAGGGAGCGGGCCTCGCTGTTAGGTGCGCTGCTGTGGGGAGAAGGACTTAGGCTCAGGGTGCCAGCGGCCCCAAGGTCCAGGGCGGTCGGCCATCTTTGGTGCTGGGCAGAGGGAGCGAGGGCCCAGGGCGGGGCCCAGGGGCAAAGGGACGGTGGTCGGCGGGAAGGAAGAGAAGGCCCTGCGGGGCTGGAGCGCAGCGCAGGGCTGGTGGGAGAAGGTGTAGGCGTGCCCAGTCACCAGGGGGAGCCTGTTGTCCGGTGGCTTGGGCATCCAGGGCGACCCAAGGGAAAGGCGAGGGGCGGCGGCATGAGGGCCCCAAGGGCAGGAACGAGGGAGGGCACGCATGGGAGGCAGGGTGAACTCCCGCACGCGCTCCCCCCTCCCCATCGCCCCCCAGTCCTCGCCACCTTCGCCCACTCCCTCCCTCCGTAGCGGCTGCCCTCTCTGAGGCCTCAGCCTCCACACCCCGTTCCCATCGCCCCCCAGCGAGCCCCACTGGTTCCTGTGAGGGTGGGCCTTGTGACTTGGAGTTGGAGGAGCTGGATTCGAGCCGCCTGTCGCTGCAGCGGGCGGCTCCAGCGGGCCTATGAACCGCCGTGGGGTGCCCGGGGGTAAGGGGGCAACGGGGCAAGGGATGTTTGGAGGAAGGCTTGCTGGGCAAAGGGGGGCGGTGGAGGCACAGGGAGAAGAAGGGAGGCCGAAGGAGAAAGAAAAAAGCCAAGAAAGTAGCCTCAGAACAAGAGTGCAGGGCACCCGGGAACGGTCTCCCATCCAAGTCCTGAGCGGATCCGACCCTGCTTAGCTTCCAAGAGCAGAAGAGATGCGCTGCCATCAGGCCGCTAGGGCCAAAGGCCTGAGAGGCTGATGCTGCGACTCCCAGCAGACTGCTCTTGGCCTCCGAGCCCCAGCGTGCTCCTCTCGTCAACCCCTCCGCCTGCCCTGGCCTTGGCTCCTGCGTGCCTGCGCGCCTGCCTTGGGGTGAGGCGCCTCCAGCATCTCAGAGTCGCAGAAGTCCCGGCGATCTCCCCAACTGTCTCTGGACTTCCCAGCCGGACCGCCCCCTCCGCCGCCGCTCCCGCCGCCGTCGCCTCCTCCTACGCCGCCGCCGCCGCCGCCGCCGCCACTGTGGTTTGGAACCCGAGATGCCTAGGGGGGGCGTTCGGTCTTGGAGGCAGGCATGCGGAGTGTTCACAGCGCCCCGAACTCCCCAACCAGAGACCCTGGGCAGCAGTCCACCCCCGTGGCCCCACCCCCGCCAACCTTCCCCTGACAACCCCCCACGCACCCCCCATCACCAGGACAGGACTGAGAGATACGGGAGCCCGGCTGACAGAGACAGACACACAGACACACAGGGAAAGACAGAGAGGCACACGGAGGGGTAGTCGGAGCGAGAGAGGAAGAGAGAGACACGGGGAGAACGAGGATCCAACACACAGACCCGCACTGAACCCCCGAACAGACAGACAGAGACCCTGACCTGGATGCGGATGGGGACACGGAAAGGGACGGACTCGCCGGTGCACGCAAGGGACCCAGACACACACCACACACACCGGAGGCTGTGTTGGCGAGGCAGCTAGCCTCTGGGGGTGTGGTGGAGCTTGGCCAGGTTTTGGCAAGCTGACCGCGCCCTGGTGCTGCTAGAGGAGCCCCTCGGAGCGCCAGGAAGCACAGCCAAGTTGCCTGGAATCCCCTTCTGCTCCCATGCCTGCCCAGCAACCACACTGGCCTGGGGGCATGCGGGGGACTCTTTCCTTGGTCTCGTCGTTTATTTGGGGGTACCCCTCGACGCCGACGCCGTGGTGCCGGGCGCGCCCCCACTGCCTTGCTGAGGGAGCGGGCCTTGCTGTTAGCTGCGCTGCTGTGGGGAGAAGGACTTCGGCCCAGGGTGCCAGCGGCCCCGAGGGCCAGGGCGGTCGGCCATTTTGGTGCTGGGCAGAGGGAGGGAGGGCCCAGGGCGGGGCCCAGGGGCAAAGGGACGGTGGTCGGCGGGAAGGAAGAGAAGGCCCTGCGGGGCTGGAGCGCAGCCCAGGGCTGGTGGGAGAAGGTGTAGGCGTGCCCAGTCACCAGGGGGAGCCGGTTGTTCGGCGGCTTGGGCATCCAGGGCGGCCCAAGGGAATGGCGAGGGGCGGCGGCATGAGGGCCCCAAGGCCAGGAACCAGGGAGTGCACGCATGGGAGGCAGGGTGAACTCCCGCCCGCGCTCCCCCCGCCCCATCGCCCCCCCAGTCCTCGCCACCTTCGCCCACTCCCTCCCTCCGAAGCGGCAGCCCTCTCTGCCGCCTCAGCCTCCCCACCCCCTTCCCATCGCCCCCCCGCGAGCCCCACTGGTTCCTGTGAGGGTGGGCCTTGTGATTTGGAGTTGGAGGAGCTGGGTTGGAGCCGCCTGTCGCTGCAGCGGGCGGCTCCAGCGGGCCTGTGAACCGCCGTGGGGTGCCCGGGGGTAAGGGGGCAACGGGGCAAGGGATGTTTGGAGGAAGGCTTGCTGGGCAAAGGGGGGCGGTGGAGGCACAGGGAGAAGAAGGGAGGCCGAAGGAGAAAGAAAAAAGCCAAGAAAGTAGCCTCAGAACAAGAGTGCAGGGCACCCGGGAACGGTCTCCCATCCAAGTCCTGAGCGGATCCGACCCTGCTTAGCTTCCAAGAGCAGAAGAGATGCGCTGCCATCAGGCCGCTAGGGCCAGAGGCCTGAGAGGCTGCTGCTGCGACCCACAGCAGACTGCTCTGGGCCTCCGAGCCCCAGCGTGCTCCTCTCGTCAACCCCTCCGCCTGCCCTGGCCTTGGCTCCTGCGTGCCTGCGAGCCTGCCTTGGGGTGAGGCGCCTCCAGCATCTCAGAGTCCCAGAAGTCCCGGCGATCTCCCCAACTGTCTCTGGACTTCCCAGCCGGACCGCCCCCTCCGCCGCCGCTCCCGCCGCCGCCGCCTCCTCCTACGCCGCCGCCGCCGCCGCCACTGCCACTGTGGTTTGGAACCCGAGATGCCTAGGGGGGGCGTTCGGTCTTGGAGGCAGGCATGCGGAGTGTTCACAGCGCCCCGAACTCCCCAACCAGAGACCCTGGGCAGCAGTCCACCCCCGTGGCCCCTCCCCCGCCAACCTTCCCCTGACACCCCCCCCACGCACCCCCCATCACCAGGACAGGACTGAGCGATACGGGAGCCCGGCTGACAGAGACAGACACACAGACACACAGGGAAAGACAGACAGGCACACGGAGGGGTAGTCGGAGCGAGAGAGGAAGAGAGAGACACGGGGAGAACGAGGATCCAACACTCAGACCCGCACTGAACCCCCGAACAGACACACAGAGACCCTGACCTGGATGCGGATGGGGATACGGAAAGGGACGGACTCGCCGGTGCACGCAAGGGACCCAGACACACACCACACACACCGGAGGCTGTGTTGGCGAGGCAGCTAGGCTCTGGGGGTGTGGTGGAGCTTGGCCAGGTTTTGGCAAGCTCACCGCGCCCTGGTGCTGCTAGAGGAGCCCCTCGGAGCGCCAGGAAGCACAGCCAAGTTGCCTGGAATCCCCTTCTGCTCCCATGCCTGCCCAGCAACCACACTGGCCTGGGGGCATGCGGGGGACTCTTTCCTTGGTCTCGTCGTTTATTTGGGGGTACCCCTCGACGCCGACGCCGTGGTGCCGGGCGCGCCCCCACTGCCTTGCTGAGGGAGGGGGCCTTGCTGTTAGCTGCGCTGCTGTGGGGAGAAAGACTTCGGCCCAGGGTGCCAGCGGCCCCGAGGGCCAGGGCGGTCGGCCATCTTTGGTGCTGGGCAGAGGGAGGGAGGGCCCAGGGCGGGGCCCAGGGGCAAAGGGACGGTGGTCGGCGGGAAGGAAGAGAAGGCCCTGCGGAGCTGGAGTGCAGCCCAGGGCTGGTGGGAGAAGGTGTAGGCGTGCCCAGTCACCAGGGGGAGCCGGTTGTCCGGCGGCTTGGGCATCCAGGGCGGCCCAAGGGAATGGCGAGGGGCGGCGGCATGAGGGCCCCAAGGCCAGGAACCAGGGAGTGCACGCATGGGAGGCAGGGTCAACTCCCGCACGCCCTCCCCCCGCCCCAACGCCCCCCCAGTCCTCGCCACCTTCGCCCACTCCCTCCCTCCGTTGCGGCTGTCCTCTCTGCTGCCTCAACCTCCCCACCCCGTTCCCATCGCCGCCCAGCGAGCCCCACTGGTTCCTGTGAGGGTGGGCCTTGTTGCTTGGAGTTGGAGGAGCTGGGTTGGAGCCGCCAGTCCCTGCAGCGGGCGGCTCCAGCGGGCCTGTGAATCGCCGTGGGGTGCCCGGGAGTAAGGGGGCAGCGGAGCAAGGGATGTTTGGAGGAAGGCTTGCTGGGCAAAGGGGGGCGGTGGAGGCACAGGGAGAAGAAGGGAGGCCGAAGGAGAAAGAAAAAAGCCAAGAAAGTAGCCTCAGAACCAGAGTCCAGGGCACCCGGGAACGGTCTCCCATCCAAGTCCTGACCGGATCCGACCCTGCTTAGCTTCCAAGAGCAGAAGAGATGCGCTGCCATCAGGCCACTAGGGCCATAGGCCTGAGAGGCTGCTGCTGCGACCCACATCAGACTGCTCTGGGCCTCCGGGCCCCAGCGTGCTCCTCTTGTCACCCCTCCACCTGCCCTGTGCTTTGCTCCTGCGTGCCTGCGAGCCTGCCTTGGGGTGAGGCGCCTCCAGCATCTCAGAGTCGCAGAAGTCCTGGCGATCTCCCCAAGTGTCTCTGGACTTCCCAGCAGGACCGCCCCCTCCGCCGCCGCTCCCGCCGCCGCCTCCTCCTCCTCCTCCTCCTCCTCCCCCGCCGCCACCGCCGCCTCCGCCGCCGCTGTCGTTTGGAACCCGAGATGCCTAGGGGGGGCGTTCGGTCTTGGAGGCAGGCATGCGGAGTGTTCTCAGCGCCCCCAACTCCCCAACCGCAGCCCTGGGTCTAGCGTGGCAAGCCACCCCGCCTTGCTCAATGGCGGCCCGAAGTCAAGGGCGCCACCAGAGACCCTGGGCAGCAGTCCACCGCCGTGGCCCGTCCCCCTCTATCCTTCCCGTGACACCCCTCCCCCACGAACCCCCCATCACCAGGACAGGACTGAGAGATACGGGAGCCCGGCTGACATAGACAGACACAAAGACACACAGGGAAAGCCAGAGATACGCACGGAGGGGTAGTCGGAGCGAGAGAGGAAGAGAGAGACACGGGGAGACCGAGGATCCAACACACAGACCCGCACTGAACCCCCGAACAGACACACAGAGATCCTGACCTGGATGCGGATGGGGACACGGAAAGGGACAGCCTCGCCGGTGCACGCAAGGGACCCAGACACACACCACACACACCGGAGGCTGTGTTGGCGAGGCAGCTAGCCTCTGGGGGTGTGGTGGAGCTTGGCCAGGTTTTGGCAAGCTGACCGCGCCCTGGTGCTGCTAGAGGAGCCCCTCGGAGCGCCAGGAAGCACAGCCAAGTTGCCTGGAATCCCCTTCTGCTCCCATGCCTGCCCAGCAACTACACTGGCCTGGGGGCATGCGGGGGACTCTTTCCTTGGTCTCGTCGTTTATTTGGGGGTACCCCTCGACGCCGACGCCGTGGTGCCGGGCGCGCCCCCACTGCCTTGCTGAGGGAGCGGGCCTCGCTGTTAGGTGCGCTGCTGTGGGGAGAAGGACTTAGGCTCAGGGTGCCAGCGGCCCCAAGGTCCAGGGCGGTCGGCCATCTTTGGTGCTGGGCAGAGGGAGCGAGGGCCCAGGGCGGGGCCCAGGGGCAAAGGGACGGTGGTCGGCGGGAAGGAAGAGAAGGCCCTGCGGGGCTGGAGCGCAGCGCAGGGCTGGTGGGAGAAGGTGTAGGCGTGCCCAGTCACCAGGGGGAGCCTGTTGTCCGGTGGCTTGGGCATCCAGGGCGACCCAAGGGAAAGGCGAGGGGCGGCGGCATGAGGGCCCCAAGGGCAGGAACGAGGGAGGGCACGCATGGGAGGCAGGGTGAACTCCCGCACGCGCTCCCCCCTCCCCATCGCCCCCCAGTCCTCGCCACCTTCGCCCACTCCCTCCCTCCGTAGCGGCTGCCCTCTCTGAGGCCTCAGCCTCCACACCCCGTTCCCATCGCCCCCCAGCGAGCCCCACTGGTTCCTGTGAGGGTGGGCCTTGTGACTTGGAGTTGGAGGAGCTGGATTCGAGCCGCCTGTCGCTGCAGCGGGCGGCTCCAGCGGGCCTATGAACCGCCGTGGGGTGCCCGGGGGTAAGGGGGCAACGGGGCAAGGGATGTTTGGAGGAAGGCTTGCTGGGCAAAGGGGGGCGGTGGAGGCACAGGGAGAAGAAGGGAGGCCGAAGGAGAAAGAAAAAAGCCAAGAAAGTAGCCTCAGAACAAGAGTGCAGGGCACCCGGGAACGGTCTCCCATCCAAGTCCTGAGCGGATCCGACCCTGCTTAGCTTCCAAGAGCAGAAGAGATGCGCTGCCATCAGGCCGCTAGGGCCAAAGGCCTGAGAGGCTGATGCTGCGACTCCCAGCAGACTGCTCTTGGCCTCCGAGCCCCAGCGTGCTCCTCTCGTCAACCCCTCCGCCTGCCCTGGCCTTGGCTCCTGCGTGCCTGCGCGCCTGCCTTGGGGTGAGGCGCCTCCAGCATCTCAGAGTCGCAGAAGTCCCGGCGATCTCCCCAACTGTCTCTGGACTTCCCAGCCGGACCGCCCCCTCCGCCGCCGCTCCCGCCGCCGTCGCCTCCTCCTACGCCGCCGCCGCCGCCGCCGCCGCCACTGTGGTTTGGAACCCGAGATGCCTAGGGGGGGCGTTCGGTCTTGGAGGCAGGCATGCGGAGTGTTCACAGCGCCCCGAACTCCCCAACCAGAGACCCTGGGCAGCAGTCCACCCCCGTGGCCCCACCCCCGCCAACCTTCCCCTGACAACCCCCCACGCACCCCCCATCACCAGGACAGGACTGAGAGATACGGGAGCCCGGCTGACAGAGACAGACACACAGACACACAGGGAAAGACAGAGAGGCACACGGAGGGGTAGTCGGAGCGAGAGAGGAAGAGAGAGACACGGGGAGAACGAGGATCCAACACACAGACCCGCACTGAACCCCCGAACAGACAGACAGAGACCCTGACCTGGATGCGGATGGGGACACGGAAAGGGACGGACTCGCCGGTGCACGCAAGGGACCCAGACACACACCACACACACCGGAGGCTGTGTTGGCGAGGCAGCTAGCCTCTGGGGGTGTGGTGGAGCTTGGCCAGGTTTTGGCAAGCTGACCGCGCCCTGGTTCTGCTAGAGGAGCCCCTCGGAGCGCCAGGAAGCACAGCCAAGTTGCCTGGAATCCCCTTCTGCTCCCATGCCTGCCCAGCAACCACACTGGCCTGGGGGCATGCGGGGGACTCTTTCCTTGGTCTCGTCGTTTATTTGGGGGTACCCCTCGACGCCGACGCCGTGGTGCCGGGCGCGCCCCCACTGCCTTGCTGAGGGAGCGGGCCTTGCTGTTAGCTGCGCTGCTGTGGGGAGAAGGACTTCGGCCCAGGGTGCCAGCGGCCCCGAGGGCCAGGGCGGTCGGCCATTTTGGTGCTGGGCAGAGGGAGGGAGGGCCCAGGGCGGGGCCCAGGGGCAAAGGGACGGTGGTCGGCGGGAAGGAAGAGAAGGCCCTGCGGGGCTGGAGCGCAGCCCAGGGCTGGTGGGAGAAGGTGTAGGCGTGCCCAGTCACCAGGGGGAGCCGGTTGTTCGGCGGCTTGGGCATCCAGGGCGGCCCAAGGGAATGGCGAGGGGCGGCGGCATGAGGGCCCCAAGGCCAGGAACCAGGGAGTGCACGCATGGGAGGCAGGGTGAACTCCCGCCCGCGCTCCCCCCGCCCCATCGCCCCCCCAGTCCTCGCCACCTTCGCCCACTCCCTCCCTCCGAAGCGGCAGCCCTCTCTGCCGCCTCAGCCTCCCCACCCCCTTCCCATCGCCCCCCCGCGAGCCCCACTGGTTCCTGTGAGGGTGGGCCTTGTGACTTGGAGTTGGAGGAGCTGGGTTGGAGCCGCCTGTCGCTGCAGCGGGCGGCTCCAGCGGGCCTGTGAACCGCCGTGGGGTGCCCGGGGGTAAGGGGGCAACGGGGCAAGGGATGTTTGGAGGAAGGCTTGCTGGGCAAAGGGGGGCGGTGGAGGCACAGGGAGAAGAAGGGAGGCCGAAGGAGAAAGAAAAAAGCCAAGAAAGTAGCCTCAGAACAAGAGTGCAGGGCACCCGGGAACGGTCTCCCATCCAAGTCCTGAGCGGATCCGACCCTGCTTAGCTTCCAAGAGCAGAAGAGATGCGCTGCCATCAGGCCGCTAGGGCCAGAGGCCTGAGAGGCTGCTGCTGCGACCCACAGCAGACTGCTCTGGGCCTCCGAGCCCCAGCGTGCTCCTCTCGTCAACCCCTCCGCCTGCCCTGGCCTTGGCTCCTGCGTGCCTGCGAGCCTGCCTTGGGGTGAGGCGCCTCCAGCATCTCAGAGTCCCAGAAGTCCCGGCGATCTCCCCAACTGTCTCTGGACTTCCCAGCCGGACCGCCCCCTCCGCCGCCGCTCCCGCCGCCGCCGCCTCCTCCTACGCCGCCGCCGCCGCCGCCACTGCCACTGTGGTTTGGAACCCGAGATGCCTAGGGGGGGCGTTCGGTCTTGGAGGCAGGCATGCGGAGTGTTCACAGCGCCCCGAACTCCCCAACCAGAGACCCTGGGCAGCAGTCCACCCCCGTGGCCCCTCCCCCGCCAACCTTCCCCTGACACCCCCCCCACGCACCCCCCATCACCAGGACAGGACTGAGCGATACGGGAGCCCGGCTGACAGAGACAGACACACAGACACACAGGGAAAGACAGACAGGCACACGGAGGGGTAGTCGGAGCGAGAGAGGAAGAGAGAGACACGGGGAGAACGAGGATCCAACACTCAGACCCGCACTGAACCCCCGAACAGACACACAGAGACCCTGACCTGGATGCGGATGGGGATACGGAAAGGGACGGACTCGCCGGTGCACGCAAGGGACCCAGACACACACCACACACACCGGAGGCTGTGTTGGCGAGGCAGCTAGGCTCTGGGGGTGTGGTGGAGCTTGGCCAGGTTTTGGCAAGCTCACCGCGCCCTGGTGCTGCTAGAGGAGCCCCTCGGAGCGCCAGGAAGCACAGCCAAGTTGCCTGGAATCCCCTTCTGCTCCCATGCCTGCCCAGCAACCACACTGGCCTGGGGGCATGCGGGGGACTCTTTCCTTGGTCTCGTCGTTTATTTGGGGGTACCCCTCGACGCCGACGCCGTGGTGCCGGGCGCGCCCCCACTGCCTTGCTGAGGGAGGGGGCCTTGCTGTTAGCTGCGCTGCTGTGGGGAGAAAGACTTCGGCCCAGGGTGCCAGCGGCCCCGAGGGCCAGGGCGGTCGGCCATCTTTGGTGCTGGGCAGAGGGAGGGAGGGCCCAGGGCGGGGCCCAGGGGCAAAGGGACGGTGGTCGGCGGGAAGGAAGAGAAGGCCCTGCGGAGCTGGAGTGCAGCCCAGGGCTGGTGGGAGAAGGTGTAGGCGTGCCCAGTCACCAGGGGGAGCCGGTTGTCCGGCGGCTTGGGCATCCAGGGCGGCCCAAGGGAATGGCGAGGGGCGGCGGCATGAGGGCCCCAAGGCCAGGAACCAGGGAGTGCACGCATGGGAGGCAGGGTCAACTCCCGCACGCCCTCCCCCCGCCCCAACGCCCCCCCAGTCCTCGCCACCTTCGCCCACTCCCTCCCTCCGTTGCGGCTGTCCTCTCTGCTGCCTCAACCTCCCCACCCCGTTCCCATCGCCGCCCAGCGAGCCCCACTGGTTCCTGTGAGGGTGGGCCTTGTTGCTTGGAGTTGGAGGAGCTGGGTTGGAGCCGCCAGTCCCTGCAGCGGGCGGCTCCAGCGGGCCTGTGAATCGCCGTGGGGTGCCCGGGAGTAAGGGGGCAGCGGAGCAAGGGATGTTTGGAGGAAGGCTTGCTGGGCAAAGGGGGGCGGTGGAGGCACAGGGAGAAGAAGGGAGGCCGAAGGAGAAAGAAAAAAGCCAAGAAAGTAGCCTCAGAACCAGAGTCCAGGGCACCCGGGAACGGTCTCCCATCCAAGTCCTGACCGGATCCGACCCTGCTTAGCTTCCAAGAGCAGAAGAGATGCGCTGCCATCAGGCCACTAGGGCCATAGGCCTGAGAGGCTGCTGCTGCGACCCACATCAGACTGCTCTGGGCCTCCGGGCCCCAGCGTGCTCCTCTTGTCACCCCTCCACCTGCCCTGTGCTTTGCTCCTGCGTGCCTGCGAGCCTGCCTTGGGGTGAGGCGCCTCCAGCATCTCAGAGTCGCAGAAGTCCTGGCGATCTCCCCAAGTGTCTCTGGACTTCCCAGCAGGACCGCCCCCTCCGCCGCCGCTCCCGCCGCCGCCTCCTCCTCCTCCTCCTCCTCCTCCCCCGCCGCCACCGCCGCCTCCGCCGCCGCTGTCGTTTGGAACCCGAGATGCCTAGGGGGGGCGTTCGGTCTTGGAGGCAGGCATGCGGAGTGTTCTCAGCGCCCCCAACTCCCCAACCGCAGCCCTGGGTCTAGCGTGGCAAGCCACCCCGCCTTGCTCAATGGCGGCCCGAAGTCAAGGGCGCCACCAGAGACCCTGGGCAGCAGTCCACCGCCGTGGCCCGTCCCCCTCTATCCTTCCCGTGACACCCCTCCCCCACGAACCCCCCATCACCAGGACAGGACTGAGAGATACGGGAGCCCGGCTGACATAGACAGACACAAAGACACACAGGGAAAGCCAGAGATACGCACGGAGGGGTAGTCGGAGCGAGAGAGGAAGAGAGAGACACGGGGAGACCGAGGATCCAACACACAGACCCGCACTGAACCCCCGAACAGACACACAGAGATCCTGACCTGGATGCGGATGGGGACACGGAAAGGGACAGCCTCGCCGGTGCACGCAAGGGACCCAGACACACACCACACACACCGGAGGCTGTGTTGGCGAGGCAGCTAGCCTCTGGGGGTGTGGTGGAGCTTGGCCAGGTTTTGGCAAGCTGACCGCGCCCTGGTGCTGCTAGAGGAGCCCCTCGGAGCGCCAGGAAGCACAGCCAAGTTGCCTGGAATCCCCTTCTGCTCCCATGCCTGCCCAGCAACTACACTGGCCTGGGGGCATGCGGGGGACTCTTTCCTTGGTCTCGTCGTTTATTTGGGGGTACCCCTCGACGCCGACGCCGTGGTGCCGGGCGCGCCCCCACTGCCTTGCTGAGGGAGCGGGCCTCGCTGTTAGGTGCGCTGCTGTGGGGAGAAGGACTTAGGCTCAGGGTGCCAGCGGCCCCAAGGTCCAGGGCGGTCGGCCATCTTTGGTGCTGGGCAGAGGGAGCGAGGGCCCAGGGCGGGGCCCAGGGGCAAAGGGACGGTGGTCGGCGGGAAGGAAGAGAAGGCCCTGCGGGGCTGGAGCGCAGCGCAGGGCTGGTGGGAGAAGGTGTAGGCGTGCCCAGTCACCAGGGGGAGCCTGTTGTCCGGTGGCTTGGGCATCCAGGGCGACCCAAGGGAAAGGCGAGGGGCGGCGGCATGAGGGCCCCAAGGGCAGGAACGAGGGAGGGCACGCATGGGAGGCAGGGTGAACTCCCGCACGCGCTCCCCCCTCCCCATCGCCCCCCAGTCCTCGCCACCTTCGCCCACTCCCTCCCTCCGTAGCGGCTGCCCTCTCTGAGGCCTCAGCCTCCACACCCCGTTCCCATCGCCCCCCAGCGAGCCCCACTGGTTCCTGTGAGGGTGGGCCTTGTGACTTGGAGTTGGAGGAGCTGGATTCGAGCCGCCTGTCGCTGCAGCGGGCGGCTCCAGCGGGCCTATGAACCGCCGTGGGGTGCCCGGGGGTAAGGGGGCAACGGGGCAAGGGATGTTTGGAGGAAGGCTTGCTGGGCAAAGGGGGGCGGTGGAGGCACAGGGAGAAGAAGGGAGGCCGAAGGAGAAAGAAAAAAGCCAAGAAAGTAGCCTCAGAACAAGAGTGCAGGGCACCCGGGAACGGTCTCCCATCCAAGTCCTGAGCGGATCCGACCCTGCTTAGCTTCCAAGAGCAGAAGAGATGCGCTGCCATCAGGCCGCTAGGGCCAAAGGCCTGAGAGGCTGATGCTGCGACTCCCAGCAGACTGCTCTTGGCCTCCGAGCCCCAGCGTGCTCCTCTCGTCAACCCCTCCGCCTGCCCTGGCCTTGGCTCCTGCGTGCCTGCGCGCCTGCCTTGGGGTGAGGCGCCTCCAGCATCTCAGAGTCGCAGAAGTCCCGGCGATCTCCCCAACTGTCTCTGGACTTCCCAGCCGGACCGCCCCCTCCGCCGCCGCTCCCGCCGCCGTCGCCTCCTCCTACGCCGCCGCCGCCGCCGCCGCCGCCACTGTGGTTTGGAACCCGAGATGCCTAGGGGGGGCGTTCGGTCTTGGAGGCAGGCATGCGGAGTGTTCACAGCGCCCCGAACTCCCCAACCAGAGACCCTGGGCAGCAGTCCACCCCCGTGGCCCCACCCCCGCCAACCTTCCCCTGACAACCCCCCACGCACCCCCCATCACCAGGACAGGACTGAGAGATACGGGAGCCCGGCTGACAGAGACAGACACACAGACACACAGGGAAAGACAGAGAGGCACACGGAGGGGTAGTCGGAGCGAGAGAGGAAGAGAGAGACACGGGGAGAACGAGGATCCAACACACAGACCCGCACTGAACCCCCGAACAGACAGACAGAGACCCTGACCTGGATGCGGATGGGGACACGGAAAGGGACGGACTCGCCGGTGCACGCAAGGGACCCAGACACACACCACACACACCGGAGGCTGTGTTGGCGAGGCAGCTAGCCTCTGGGGGTGTGGTGGAGCTTGGCCAGGTTTTGGCAAGCTGACCGCGCCCTGGTTCTGCTAGAGGAGCCCCTCGGAGCGCCAGGAAGCACAGCCAAGTTGCCTGGAATCCCCTTCTGCTCCCATGCCTGCCCAGCAACCACACTGGCCTGGGGGCATGCGGGGGACTCTTTCCTTGGTCTCGTCGTTTATTTGGGGGTACCCCTCGACGCCGACGCCGTGGTGCCGGGCGCGCCCCCACTGCCTTGCTGAGGGAGCGGGCCTTGCTGTTAGCTGCGCTGCTGTGGGGAGAAGGACTTCGGCCCAGGGTGCCAGCGGCCCCGAGGGCCAGGGCGGTCGGCCATTTTGGTGCTGGGCAGAGGGAGGGAGGGCCCAGGGCGGGGCCCAGGGGCAAAGGGACGGTGGTCGGCGGGAAGGAAGAGAAGGCCCTGCGGGGCTGGAGCGCAGCCCAGGGCTGGTGGGAGAAGGTGTAGGCGTGCCCAGTCACCAGGGGGAGCCGGTTGTTCGGCGGCTTGGGCATCCAGGGCGGCCCAAGGGAATGGCGAGGGGCGGCGGCATGAGGGCCCCAAGGCCAGGAACCAGGGAGTGCACGCATGGGAGGCAGGGTGAACTCCCGCCCGCGCTCCCCCCGCCCCATCGCCACCCCAGTCCTCGCCACCTTCGCCCACTCCCTCCCTCCGAAGCGGCAGCCCTCTCTGCCGCCTCAGCCTCCCCACCCCCTTCCCATCGCCCCCCCGCGAGCCCCACTGGTTCCTGTGAGGGTGGGCCTTGTGACTTGGAGTTGGAGGAGCTGGGTTGGAGCCGCCTGTCGCTGCAGCGGGCGGCTCCAGCGGGCCTGTGAACCGCCGTGGGGTGCCCGGGGGTAAGGGGGCAACGGGGCAAGGGATGTTTGGAGGAAGGCTTGCTGGGCAAAGGGGGGCGGTGGAGGCACAGGGAGAAGAAGGGAGGCCGAAGGAGAAAGAAAAAAGCCAAGAAAGTAGCCTCAGAACAAGAGTGCAGGGCACCCGGGAACGGTCTCCCATCCAAGTCCTGAGCGGATCCGACCCTGCTTAGCTTCCAAGAGCAGAAGAGATGCGCTGCCATCAGGCCGCTAGGGCCAGAGGCCTGAGAGGCTGCTGCTGCGACCCACAGCAGACTGCTCTGGGCCTCCGAGCCCCAGCGTGCTCCTCTCGTCAACCCCTCCGCCTGCCCTGGCCTTGGCTCCTGCGTGCCTGCGAGCCTGCCTTGGGGTGAGGCGCCTCCAGCATCTCAGAGTCCCAGAAGTCCCGGCGATCTCCCCAACTGTCTCTGGACTTCCCAGCCGGACCGCCCCCTCCGCCGCCGCTCCCGCCGCCGCCGCCTCCTCCTACGCCGCCGCCGCCGCCGCCACTGCCACTGTGGTTTGGAACCCGAGATGCCTAGGGGGGGCGTTTGGTCTTGGAGGCAGGCATGCGGAGTGTTCACAGCGCCCCGAACTCCCCAACCAGAGACCCTGGGCAGCAGTCCACCCCCGTGGCCCCTCCCCCGCCAACCTTCCCCTGACACCCCCCCCACGCACCCCCCATCACCAGGACAGGACTGAGCGATACGGGAGCCCGGCTGACAGAGACAGACACACAGACACACAGGGAAAGACAGACAGGCACACGGAGGGGTAGTCGGAGCGAGAGAGGAAGAGAGAGACACGGGGAGAACGAGGATCCAACACTCAGACCCGCACTGAACCCCCGAACAGACACACAGAGACCCTGACCTGGATGCGGATGGGGATACGGAAAGGGACGGACTCGCCGGTGCACGCAAGGGACCCAGACACACACCACACACACCGGAGGCTGTGTTGGCGAGGCAGCTAGGCTCTGGGGGTGTGGTGGAGCTTGGCCAGGTTTTGGCAAGCTCACCGCGCCCTGGTGCTGCTAGAGGAGCCCCTCGGAGCGCCAGGAAGCACAGCCAAGTTGCCTGGAATCCCCTTCTGCTCCCATGCCTGCCCAGCAACCACACTGGCCTGGGGGCATGCGGGGGACTCTTTCCTTGGTCTCGTCGTTTATTTGGGGGTACCCCTCGACGCCGACGCCGTGGTGCCGGGCGCGCCCCCACTGCCTTGCTGAGGGAGGGGGCCTTGCTGTTAGCTGCGCTGCTGTGGGGAGAAAGACTTCGGCCCAGGGTGCCAGCGGCCCCGAGGGCCAGGGCGGTCGGCCATCTTTGGTGCTGGGCAGAGGGAGGGAGGGCCCAGGGCGGGGCCCAGGGGCAAAGGGACGGTGGTCGGCGGGAAGGAAGAGAAGGCCCTGCGGAGCTGGAGTGCAGCCCAGGGCTGGTGGGAGAAGGTGTAGGCGTGCCCAGTCACCAGGGGGAGCCGGTTGTCCGGCGGCTTGGGCATCCAGGGCGGCCCAAGGGAATGGCGAGGGGCGGCGGCATGAGGGCCCCAAGGCCAGGAACCAGGGAGTGCACGCATGGGAGGCAGGGTCAACTCCCGCACGCCCTCCCCCGGCCCCAACGCCCCCCCAGTCCTCGCCACCTTCGCCCACTCCCTCCCTCCGTTGCGGCTGTCCTCTCTGCTGCCTCAACCTCCCCACCCCGTTCCCATCGCCGCCCAGCGAGCCCCACTGGTTCCTGTGAGGGTGGGCCTTGTTGCTTGGAGTTGGAGGAGCTGGGTTGGAGCCGCCAGTCCCTGCAGCGGGCGGCTCCAGCGGGCCTGTGAATCGCCGTGGGGTGCCCGGGAGTAAGGGGGCAGCGGAGCAAGGGATGTTTGGAGGAAGGCTTGCTGGGCAAAGGGGGGCGGTGGAGGCACAGGGAGAAGAAGGGAGGCCGAAGGAGAAAGAAAAAAGCCAAGAAAGTAGCCTCAGAACCAGAGTCCAGGGCACCCGGGAACGGTCTCCCATCCAAGTCCTGACCGGATCCGACCCTGCTTAGCTTCCAAGAGCAGAAGAGATGCGCTGCCATCAGGCCACTAGGGCCATAGGCCTGAGAGGCTGCTGCTGCGACCCACATCAGACTGCTCTGGGCCTCCGGGCCCCAGCGTGCTCCTCTTGTCACCCCTCCACCTGCCCTGTGCTTTGCTCCTGCGTGCCTGCGAGCCTGCCTTGGGGTGAGGCGCCTCCAGCATCTCAGAGTCGCAGAAGTCCTGGCGATCTCCCCAAGTGTCTCTGGACTTCCCAGCAGGACCGCCCCCTCCGCCGCCGCTCCCGCCGCCGCCTCCTCCTCCTCCTCCTCCTCCTCCCCCGCCGCCACCGCCGCCTCCGCCGCCGCTGTCGTTTGGAACCCGAGATGCCTAGGGGGGGCGTTCGGTCTTGGAGGCAGGCATGCGGAGTGTTCTCAGCGCCCCCAACTCCCCAACCGCAGCCCTGGGTCTAGCGTGGCAAGCCACCCCGCCTTGCTCAATGGCGGCCCGAAGTCAAGGGCGCCACCAGAGACCCTGGGCAGCAGTCCACCGCCGTGGCCCGTCCCCCTCTATCCTTCCCGTGACACCCCTCCCCCACGAACCCCCCATCACCAGGACAGGACTGAGAGATACGGGAGCCCGGCTGACATAGACAGACACAAAGACACACAGGGAAAGCCAGAGATACGCACGGAGGGGTAGTCGGAGCGAGAGAGGAAGAGAGAGACACGGGGAGACCGAGGATCCAACACACAGACCCGCACTGAACCCCCGAACAGACACACAGAGATCCTGACCTGGATGCGGATGGGGACACGGAAAGGGACAGCCTCGCCGGTGCACGCAAGGGACCCAGACACACACCACACACACCGGAGGCTGTGTTGGCGAGGCAGCTAGCCTCTGGGGGTGTGGTGGAGCTTGGCCAGGTTTTGGCAAGCTGACCGCGCCCTGGTGCTGCTAGAGGAGCCCCTCGGAGCGCCAGGAAGCACAGCCAAGTTGCCTGGAATCCCCTTCTGCTCCCATGCCTGCCCAGCAACTACACTGGCCTGGGGGCATGCGGGGGACTCTTTCCTTGGTCTCGTCGTTTATTTGGGGGTACCCCTCGACGCCGACGCCGTGGTGCCGGGCGCGCCCCCACTGCCTTGCTGAGGGAGCGGGCCTCGCTGTTAGGTGCGCTGCTGTGGGGAGAAGGACTTAGGCTCAGGGTGCCAGCGGCCCCAAGGTCCAGGGCGGTCGGCCATCTTTGGTGCTGGGCAGAGGGAGCGAGGGCCCAGGGCGGGGCCCAGGGGCAAAGGGACGGTGGTCGGCGGGAAGGAAGAGAAGGCCCTGCGGGGCTGGAGCGCAGCGCAGGGCTGGTGGGAGAAGGTGTAGGCGTGCCCAGTCACCAGGGGGAGCCTGTTGTCCGGTGGCTTGGGCATCCAGGGCGACCCAAGGGAAAGGCGAGGGGCGGCGGCATGAGGGCCCCAAGGGCAGGAACGAGGGAGGGCACGCATGGGAGGCAGGGTGAACTCCCGCACGCGCTCCCCCCTCCCCATCGCCCCCCAGTCCTCGCCACCTTCGCCCACTCCCTCCCTCCGTAGCGGCTGCCCTCTCTGAGGCCTCAGCCTCCACACCCCGTTCCCATCGCCCCCCAGCGAGCCCCACTGGTTCCTGTGAGGGTGGGCCTTGTGACTTGGAGTTGGAGGAGCTGGATTCGAGCCGCCTGTCGCTGCAGCGGGCGGCTCCAGCGGGCCTATGAACCGCCGTGGGGTGCCCGGGGGTAAGGGGGCAACGGGGCAAGGGATGTTTGGAGGAAGGCTTGCTGGGCAAAGGGGGGCGGTGGAGGCACAGGGAGAAGAAGGGAGGCCGAAGGAGAAAGAAAAAAGCCAAGAAAGTAGCCTCAGAACAAGAGTGCAGGGCACCCGGGAACGGTCTCCCATCCAAGTCCTGAGCGGATCCGACCCTGCTTAGCTTCCAAGAGCAGAAGAGATGCGCTGCCATCAGGCCGCTAGGGCCAAAGGCCTGAGAGGCTGATGCTGCGACTCCCAGCAGACTGCTCTTGGCCTCCGAGCCCCAGCGTGCTCCTCTCGTCAACCCCTCCGCCTGCCCTGGCCTTGGCTCCTGCGTGCCTGCGCGCCTGCCTTGGGGTGAGGCGCCTCCAGCATCTCAGAGTCGCAGAAATCCCGGCGATCTCCCCAACTGTCTCTGGACTTCCCAGCCGGACCGCCCCCTCCGCCGCCGCTCCCGCCGCCGTCGCCTCCTCCTACGCCGCCGCCGCCGCCGCCGCCGCCACTGTGGTTTGGAACCCGAGATGCCTAGGGGGGGCGTTCGGTCTTGGAGGCAGGCATGCGGAGTGTTCACAGCGCCCCGAACTCCCCAACCAGAGACCCTGGGCAGCAGTCCACCCCCGTGGCCCCACCCCCGCCAACCTTCCCCTGACAACCCCCCACGCACCCCCCATCACCAGGACAGGACTGAGAGATACGGGAGCCCGGCTGACAGAGACAGACACACAGACACACAGGGAAAGACAGAGAGGCACACGGAGGGGTAGTCGGAGCGAGAGAGGAAGAGAGAGACACGGGGAGAACGAGGATCCAACACACAGACCCGCACTGAACCCCCGAACAGACAGACAGAGACCCTGACCTGGATGCGGATGGGGACACGGAAAGGGACGGACTCGCCGGTGCACGCAAGGGACCCAGACACACACCACACACACCGGAGGCTGTGTTGGCGAGGCAGCTAGCCTCTGGGGGTGTGGTGGAGCTTGGCCAGGTTTTGGCAAGCTGACCGCGCCCTGGTTCTGCTAGAGGAGCCCCTCGGAGCGCCAGGAAGCACAGCCAAGTTGCCTGGAATCCCCTTCTGCTCCCATGCCTGCCCAGCAACCACACTGGCCTGGGGGCATGCGGGGGACTCTTTCCTTGGTCTCGTCGTTTATTTGGGGGTACCCCTCGACGCCGACGCCGTGGTGCCGGGCGCGCCCCCACTGCCTTGCTGAGGGAGCGGGCCTTGCTGTTAGCTGCGCTGCTGTGGGGAGAAGGACTTCGGCCCAGGGTGCCAGCGGCCCCGAGGGCCAGGACGGTCGGCCATTTTGGTGCTGGGCAGAGGGAGGGAGGGCCCAGGGCGGGGCCCAGGGGCAAAGGGACGGTGGTCGGCGGGAAGGAAGAGAAGGCCCTGCGGGGCTGGAGCGCAGCCCAGGGCTGGTGGGAGAAGGTGTAGGCGTGCCCAGTCACCAGGGGGAGCCGGTTGTTCGGCGGCTTGGGCATCCAGGGCGGCCCAAGGGAATGGCGAGGGGCGGCGGCATGAGGGCCCCAAGGCCAGGAACCAGGGAGTGCACGCATGGGAGGCAGGGTGAACTCCCGCCCGCGCTCCCCCCGCCCCATCGCCCCCCCAGTCCTCGCCACCTTCGCCCACTCCCTCCCTCCGAAGCGGCAGCCCTCTCTGCCGCCTCAGCCTCCCCACCCCCTTCCCATCGCCCCCCCGCGAGCCCCACTGGTTCCTGTGAGGGTGGGCCTTGTGATTTGGAGTTGGAGGAGCTGGGTTGGAGCCGCCTGTCGCTGCAGCGGGCGGCTCCAGCGGGCCTGTGAACCGCCGTGGGGTGCCCGGGGGTAAGGGGGCAACGGGGCAAGGGATGTTTGGAGGAAGGCTTGCTGGGCAAAGGGGGGCGGTGGAGGCACAGGGAGAAGAAGGGAGGCCGAAGGAGAAAGAAAAAAGCCAAGAAAGTAGCCTCAGAACAAGAGTGCAGGGCACCCGGGAACGGTCTCCCATCCAAGTCCTGAGCGGATCCGACCCTGCTTAGCTTCCAAGAGCAGAAGAGATGCGCTGCCATCAGGCCGCTAGGGCCAGAGGCCTGAGAGGCTGCTGCTGCGACCCACAGCAGACTGCTCTGGGCCTCCGAGCCCCAGCGTGCTCCTCTCGTCAACCCCTCCGCCTGCCCTGGCCTTGGCTCCTGCGTGCCTGCGAGCCTGCCTTGGGGTGAGGCGCCTCCAGCATCTCAGAGTCCCAGAAGTCCCGGCGATCTCCCCAACTGTCTCTGGACTTCCCAGCCGGACCGCCCCCTCCGCCGCCGCTCCCGCCGCCGCCGCCTCCTCCTACGCCGCCGCCGCCGCCGCCACTGCCACTGTGGTTTGGAACCCGAGATGCCTAGGGGGGGCGTTCGGTCTTGGAGGCAGGCATGCGGAGTGTTCACAGCGCCCCGAACTCCCCAACCAGAGACCCTGGGCAGCAGTCCACCCCCGTGGCCCCTCCCCCGCCAACCTTCCCCTGACACCCCCCCCACGCACCCCCCATCACCAGGACAGGACTGAGCGATACGGGAGCCCGGCTGACAGAGACAGACACACAGACACACAGGGAAAGACAGACAGGCACACGGAGGGGTAGTCGGAGCGAGAGAGGAAGAGAGAGACACGGGGAGAACGAGGATCCAACACTCAGACCCGCACTGAACCCCCGAACAGACACACAGAGACCCTGACCTGGATGCGGATGGGGATACGGAAAGGGACGGACTCGCCGGTGCACGCAAGGGACCCAGACACACACCACACACACCGGAGGCTGTGTTGGCGAGGCAGCTAGGCTCTGGGGGTGTGGTGGAGCTTGGCCAGGTTTTGGCAAGCTCACCGCGCCCTGGTGCTGCTAGAGGAGCCCCTCGGAGCGCCAGGAAGCACAGCCAAGTTGCCTGGAATCCCCTTCTGCTCCCATGCCTGCCCAGCAACCACACTGGCCTGGGGGCATGCGGGGGACTCTTTCCTTGGTCTCGTCGTTTATTTGGGGGTACCCCTCGACGCCGACGCCGTGGTGCCGGGCGCGCCCCCACTGCCTTGCTGAGGGAGGGGGCCTTGCTGTTAGCTGCGCTGCTGTGGGGAGAAAGACTTCGGCCCAGGGTGCCAGCGGCCCCGAGGGCCAGGGCGGTCGGCCATCTTTGGTGCTGGGCAGAGGGAGGGAGGGCCCAGGGCGGGGCCCAGGGGCAAAGGGACGGTGGTCGGCGGGAAGGAAGAGAAGGCCCTGCGGAGCTGGAGTGCAGCCCAGGGCTGGTGGGAGAAGGTGTAGGCGTGCCCAGTCACCAGGGGGAGCCGGTTGTCCGGCGGCTTGGGCATCCAGGGCGGCCCAAGGGAATGGCGAGGGGCGGCGGCATGAGGGCCCCAAGGCCAGGAACCAGGGAGTGCACGCATGGGAGGCAGGGTCAACTCCCGCACGCCCTCCCCCCGCCCCAACGCCCCCCCAGTCCTCGCCACCTTCGCCCACTCCCTCCCTCCGTTGCGGCTGTCCTCTCTGCTGCCTCAACCTCCCCACCCCGTTCCCATCGCCGCCCAGCGAGCCCCACTGGTTCCTGTGAGGGTGGGCCTTGTTGCTTGGAGTTGGAGGAGCTGGGTTGGAGCCGCCAGTCCCTGCAGCGGGCGGCTCCAGCGGGCCTGTGAATCGCCGTGGGGTGCCCGGGAGTAAGGGGGCAGCGGAGCAAGGGATGTTTGGAGGAAGGCTTGCTGGGCAAAGGGGGGCGGTGGAGGCACAGGGAGAAGAAGGGAGGCCGAAGGAGAAAGAAAAAAGCCAAGAAAGTAGCCTCAGAACCAGAGTCCAGGGCACCCGGGAACGGTCTCCCATCCAAGTCCTGACCGGATCCGACCCTGCTTAGCTTCCAAGAGCAGAAGAGATGCGCTGCCATCAGGCCACTAGGGCCATAGGCCTGAGAGGCTGCTGCTGCGACCCACATCAGACTGCTCTGGGCCTCCGGGCCCCAGCGTGCTCCTCTTGTCACCCCTCCACCTGCCCTGTGCTTTGCTCCTGCGTGCCTGCGAGCCTGCCTTGGGGTGAGGCGCCTCCAGCATCTCAGAGTCGCAGAAGTCCTGGCGATCTCCCCAAGTGTCTCTGGACTTCCCAGCAGGACCGCCCCCTCCGCCGCCGCTCCCGCCGCCGCCTCCTCCTCCTCCTCCTCCTCCTCCCCCGCCGCCACCGCCGCCTCCGCCGCCGCTGTCGTTTGGAACCCGAGATGCCTAGGGGGGGCGTTCGGTCTTGGAGGCAGGCATGCGGAGTGTTCTCAGCGCCCCCAACTCCCCAACCGCAGCCCTGGGTCTAGCGTGGCAAGCCACCCCGCCTTGCTCAATGGCGGCCCGAAGTCAAGGGCGCCACCAGAGACCCTGGGCAGCAGTCCACCGCCGTGGCCCGTCCCCCTCTATCCTTCCCGTGACACCCCTCCCCCACGAACCCCCCATCACCAGGACAGGACTGAGAGATACGGGAGCCCGGCTGACATAGACAGACACAAAGACACACAGGGAAAGCCAGAGATACGCACGGAGGGGTAGTCGGAGCGAGAGAGGAAGAGAGAGACACGGGGAGACCGAGGATCCAACACACAGACCCGCACTGAACCCCCGAACAGACACACAGAGATCCTGACCTGGATGCGGATGGGGACACGGAAAGGGACAGCCTCGCCGGTGCACGCAAGGGACCCAGACACACACCACACACACCGGAGGCTGTGTTGGCGAGGCAGCTAGCCTCTGGGGGTGTGGTGGAGCTTGGCCAGGTTTTGGCAAGCTGACCGCGCCCTGGTGCTGCTAGAGGAGCCCCTCGGAGCGCCAGGAAGCACAGCCAAGTTGCCTGGAATCCCCTTCTGCTCCCATGCCTGCCCAGCAACTACACTGGCCTGGGGGCATGCGGGGGACTCTTTCCTTGGTCTCGTCGTTTATTTGGGGGTACCCCTCGACGCCGACGCCGTGGTGCCGGGCGCGCCCCCACTGCCTTGCTGAGGGAGCGGGCCTCGCTGTTAGGTGCGCTGCTGTGGGGAGAAGGACTTAGGCTCAGGGTGCCAGCGGCCCCAAGGTCCAGGGCGGTCGGCCATCTTTGGTGCTGGGCAGAGGGAGCGAGGGCCCAGGGCGGGGCCCAGGGGCAAAGGGACGGTGGTCGGCGGGAAGGAAGAGAAGGCCCTGCGGGGCTGGAGCGCAGCGCAGGGCTGGTGGGAGAAGGTGTAGGCGTGCCCAGTCACCAGGGGGAGCCTGTTGTCCGGTGGCTTGGGCATCCAGGGCGACCCAAGGGAAAGGCGAGGGGCGGCGGCATGAGGGCCCCAAGGGCAGGAACGAGGGAGGGCACGCATGGGAGGCAGGGTGAACTCCCGCACGCGCTCCCCCCTCCCCATCGCCCCCCAGTCCTCGCCACCTTCGCCCACTCCCTCCCTCCGTAGCGGCTGCCCTCTCTGAGGCCTCAGCCTCCACACCCCGTTCCCATCGCCCCCCAGCGAGCCCCACTGGTTCCTGTGAGGGTGGGCCTTGTGACTTGGAGTTGGAGGAGCTGGATTCGAGCCGCCTGTCGCTGCAGCGGGCGGCTCCAGCGGGCCTATGAACCGCCGTGGGGTGCCCGGGGGTAAGGGGGCAACGGGGCAAGGGATGTTTGGAGGAAGGCTTGCTGGGCAAAGGGGGGCGGTGGAGGCACAGGGAGAAGAAGGGAGGCCGAAGGAGAAAGAAAAAAGCCAAGAAAGTAGCCTCAGAACAAGAGTGCAGGGCACCCGGGAACGGTCTCCCATCCAAGTCCTGAGCGGATCCGACCCTGCTTAGCTTCCAAGAGCAGAAGAGATGCGCTGCCATCAGGCCGCTAGGGCCAAAGGCCTGAGAGGCTGATGCTGCGACTCCCAGCAGACTGCTCTTGGCCTCCGAGCCCCAGCGTGCTCCTCTCGTCAACCCCTCCGCCTGCCCTGGCCTTGGCTCCTGCGTGCCTGCGCGCCTGCCTTGGGGTGAGGCGCCTCCAGCATCTCAGAGTCGCAGAAGTCCCGGCGATCTCCCCAACTGTCTCTGGACTTCCCAGCCGGACCGCCCCCTCCGCCGCCGCTCCCGCCGCCGTCGCCTCCTCCTACGCCGCCGCCGCCGCCGCCGCCGCCACTGTGGTTTGGAACCCGAGATGCCTAGGGGGGGCGTTCGGTCTTGGAGGCAGGCATGCGGAGTGTTCACAGCGCCCCGAACTCCCCAACCAGAGACCCTGGGCAGCAGTCCACCCCCGTGGCCCCACCCCCGCCAACCTTCCCCTGACAACCCCCCACGCACCCCCCATCACCAGGACAGGACTGAGAGATACGGGAGCCCGGCTGACAGAGACAGACACACAGACACACAGGGAAAGACAGAGAGGCACACGGAGGGGTAGTCGGAGCGAGAGAGGAAGAGAGAGACACGGGGAGAACGAGGATCCAACACACAGACCCGCACTGAACCCCCGAACAGACAGACAGAGACCCTGACCTGGATGCGGATGGGGACACGGAAAGGGACGGACTCGCCGGTGCACGCAAGGGACCCAGACACACACCACACACACCGGAGGCTGTGTTGGCGAGGCAGCTAGCCTCTGGGGGTGTGGTGGAGCTTGGCCAGGTTTTGGCAAGCTGACCGCGCCCTGGTTCTGCTAGAGGAGCCCCTCGGAGCGCCAGGAAGCACAGCCAAGTTGCCTGGAATCCCCTTCTGCTCCCATGCCTGCCCAGCAACCACACTGGCCTGGGGGCATGCGGGGGACTCTTTCCTTGGTCTCGTCGTTTATTTGGGGGTACCCCTCGACGCCGACGCCGTGGTGCCGGGCGCGCCCCCACTGCCTTGCTGAGGGAGCGGGCCTTGCTGTTAGCTGCGCTGCTGTGGGGAGAAGGACTTCGGCCCAGGGTGCCAGCGGCCCCGAGGGCCAGGGCGGTCGGCCATTTTGGTGCTGGGCAGAGGGAGGGAGGGCCCAGGGCGGGGCCCAGGGGCAAAGGGACGGTGGTCGGCGGGAAGGAAGAGAAGGCCCTGCGGGGCTGGAGCGCAGCCCAGGGCTGGTGGGAGAAGGTGTAGGCGTGCCCAGTCACCAGGGGGAGCCGGTTGTTCGGCGGCTTGGGCATCCAGGGCGGCCCAAGGGAATGGCGAGGGGCGGCGGCATGAGGGCCCCAAGGCCAGGAACCAGGGAGTGCACGCATGGGAGGCAGGGTGAACTCCCGCCCGCGCTCCCCCCGCCCCATCGCCCCCCCAGTCCTCGCCACCTTCGCCCACTCCCTCCCTCCGAAGCGGCAGCCCTCTCTGCCGCCTCAGCCTCCCCACCCCCTTCCCATCGCCCCCCCGCGAGCCCCACTGGTTCCTGTGAGGGTGGGCCTTGTGACTTGGAGTTGGAGGAGCTGGGTTGGAGCCGCCTGTCGCTGCAGCGGGCGGCTCCAGCGGGCCTGTGAACCGCCGTGGGGTGCCCGGGGGTAAGGGGGCAACGGGGCAAGGGATGTTTGGAGGAAGGCTTGCTGGGCAAAGGGGGGCGGTGGAGGCACAGGGAGAAGAAGGGAGGCCGAAGGAGAAAGAAAAAAGCCAAGAAAGTAGCCTCAGAACAAGAGTGCAGGGCACCCGGGAACGGTCTCCCATCCAAGTCCTGAGCGGATCCGACCCTGCTTAGCTTCCAAGAGCAGAAGAGATGCGCTGCCATCAGGCCGCTAGGGCCAGAGGCCTGAGAGGCTGCTGCTGCGACCCACAGCAGACTGCTCTGGGCCTCCGAGCCCCAGCGTGCTCCTCTCGTCAACCCCTCCGCCTGCCCTGGCCTTGGCTCCTGCGTGCCTGCGAGCCTGCCTTGGGGTGAGGCGCCTCCAGCATCTCAGAGTCCCAGAAGTCCCGGCGATCTCCCCAACTGTCTCTGGACTTCCCAGCCGGACCGCCCCCTCCGCCGCCGCTCCCGCCGCCGCCGCCTCCTCCTACGCCGCCGCCGCCGCCGCCACTGCCACTGTGGTTTGGAACCCGAGATGCCTAGGGGGGGCGTTTGGTCTTGGAGGCAGGCATGCGGAGTGTTCACAGCGCCCCGAACTCCCCAACCAGAGACCCTGGGCAGCAGTCCACCCCCGTGGCCCCTCCCCCGCCAACCTTCCCCTGACACCCCCCCCACGCACCCCCCATCACCAGGACAGGACTGAGCGATACGGGAGCCCGGCTGACAGAGACAGACACACAGACACACAGGGAAAGACAGACAGGCACACGGAGGGGTAGTCGGAGCGAGAGAGGAAGAGAGAGACACGGGGAGAACGAGGATCCAACACTCAGACCCGCACTGAACCCCCGAACAGACACACAGAGACCCTGACCTGGATGCGGATGGGGATACGGAAAGGGACGGACTCGCCGGTGCACGCAAGGGACCCAGACACACACCACACACACCGGAGGCTGTGTTGGCGAGGCAGCTAGGCTCTGGGGGTGTGGTGGAGCTTGGCCAGGTTTTGGCAAGCTCACCGCGCCCTGGTGCTGCTAGAGGAGCCCCTCGGAGCGCCAGGAAGCACAGCCAAGTTGCCTGGAATCCCCTTCTGCTCCCATGCCTGCCCAGCAACCACACTGGCCTGGGGGCATGCGGGGGACTCTTTCCTTGGTCTCGTCGTTTATTTGGGGGTACCCCTCGACGCCGACGCCGTGGTGCCGGGCGCGCCCCCACTGCCTTGCTGAGGGAGGGGGCCTTGCTGTTAGCTGCGCTGCTGTGGGGAGAAAGACTTCGGCCCAGGGTGCCAGCGGCCCCGAGGGCCAGGGCGGTCGGCCATCTTTGGTGCTGGGCAGAGGGAGGGAGGGCCCAGGGCGGGGCCCAGGGGCAAAGGGACGGTGGTCGGCGGGAAGGAAGAGAAGGCCCTGCGGAGCTGGAGTGCAGCCCAGGGCTGGTGGGAGAAGGTGTAGGCGTGCCCAGTCACCAGGGGGAGCCGGTTGTCCGGCGGCTTGGGCATCCAGGGCGGCCCAAGGGAATGGCGAGGGGCGGCGGCATGAGGGCCCCAAGGCCAGGAACCAGGGAGTGCACGCATGGGAGGCAGGGTCAACTCCCGCACGCCCTCCCCCGGCCCCAACGCCCCCCCAGTCCTCGCCACCTTCGCCCACTCCCTCCCTCCGTTGCGGCTGTCCTCTCTGCTGCCTCAACCTCCCCACCCCGTTCCCATCGCCGCCCAGCGAGCCCCACTGGTTCCTGTGAGGGTGGGCCTTGTTGCTTGGAGTTGGAGGAGCTGGGTTGGAGCCGCCAGTCCCTGCAGCGGGCGGCTCCAGCGGGCCTGTGAATCGCCGTGGGGTGCCCGGGAGTAAGGGGGCAGCGGAGCAAGGGATGTTTGGAGGAAGGCTTGCTGGGCAAAGGGGGGCGGTGGAGGCACAGGGAGAAGAAGGGAGGCCGAAGGAGAAAGAAAAAAGCCAAGAAAGTAGCCTCAGAACCAGAGTCCAGGGCACCCGGGAACGGTCTCCCATCCAAGTCCTGACCGGATCCGACCCTGCTTAGCTTCCAAGAGCAGAAGAGATGCGCTGCCATCAGGCCACTAGGGCCATAGGCCTGAGAGGCTGCTGCTGCGACCCACATCAGACTGCTCTGGGCCTCCGGGCCCCAGCGTGCTCCTCTTGTCACCCCTCCACCTGCCCTGTGCTTTGCTCCTGCGTGCCTGCGAGCCTGCCTTGGGGTGAGGCGCCTCCAGCATCTCAGAGTCGCAGAAGTCCTGGCGATCTCCCCAAGTGTCTCTGGACTTCCCAGCAGGACCGCCCCCTCCGCCGCCGCTCCCGCCGCCGCCTCCTCCTCCTCCTCCTCCTCCTCCTCCTCCTCCTCCCCCGCCGCCACCGCCGCCTCCGCCGCCGCTGTCGTTTGGAACCCGAGATGCCTAGGGGGGGCGTTCGGTCTTGGAGGCAGGCATGCGGAGTGTTCTCAGCGCCCCCAACTCCCCAACCGCAGCCCTGGGTCTAGCGTGGCAAGCCACCCCGCCTTGCTCAATGGCGGCCCGAAGTCAAGGGCGCCACCAGAGACCCTGGGCAGCAGTCCACCGCCGTGGCCCGTCCCCCTCTAACCTTCCCGTGACACCCCCCCCCACGAACCCCCCATCACCAGGACAGGACTGAGAGATACGGGAGCCCGGCTGACATAGACAGACACAAAGACACACAGGGAAAGCCAGAGATACGCACGGAGGGGTAGTCGGAGCGAGAGAGGAAGAGAGAGACACGGGGAGACCGAGGATCCAACACACAGACCCGCACTGAACCCCCGAACAGACACACAGAGATCCTGACCTGGATGCGGATGGGGACACGGAAAGGGACAGCCTCGCCGGTGCACGCAAGGGACCCAGACACACACCACACACACCGGAGGCTGTGTTGGCGAGGCAGCTAGCCTCTGGGGGTGTGGTGGAGCTTGGCCAGGTTTTGGCAAGCTGACCGCGCCCTGGTGCTGCTAGAGGAGCCCCTCGGAGCGCCAGGAAGCACAGCCAAGTTGCCTGGAATCCCCTTCTGCTCCCATGCCTGCCCAGCAACTACACTGGCCTGGGGGCATGCGGGGGACTCTTTCCTTGGTCTCGTCGTTTATTTGGGGGTACCCCTCGACGCCGACGCCGTGGTGCCGGGCGCGCCCCCACTGCCTTGCTGAGGGAGCGGGCCTCGCTGTTAGGTGCGCTGCTGTGGGGAGAAGGACTTAGGCTCAGGGTGCCAGCGGCCCCAAGGTCCAGGGCGGTCGGCCATCTTTGGTGCTGGGCAGAGGGAGCGAGGGCCCAGGGCGGGGCCCAGGGGCAAAGGGACGGTGGTCGGCGGGAAGGAAGAGAAGGCCCTGCGGGGCTGGAGCGCAGCGCAGGGCTGGTGGGAGAAGGTGTAGGCGTGCCCAGTCACCAGGGGGAGCCTGTTGTCCGGTGGCTTGGGCATCCAGGGCGACCCAAGGGAAAGGCGAGGGGCGGCGGCATGAGGGCCCCAAGGGCAGGAACGAGGGAGGGCACGCATGGGAGGCAGGGTGAACTCCCGCACGCGCTCCCCCCTCCCCATCGCCCCCCAGTCCTCGCCACCTTCGCCCACTCCCTCCCTCCGTAGCGGCTGCCCTCTCTGAGGCCTCAGCCTCCACACCCCGTTCCCATCGCCCCCCAGCGAGCCCCACTGGTTCCTGTGAGGGTGGGCCTTGTGACTTGGAGTTGGAGGAGCTGGATTCGAGCCGCCTGTCGCTGCAGCGGGCGGCTCCAGCGGGCCTATGAACCGCCGTGGGGTGCCCGGGGGTAAGGGGGCAACGGGGCAAGGGATGTTTGGAGGAAGGCTTGCTGGGCAAAGGGGGGCGGTGGAGGCACAGGGAGAAGAAGGGAGGCCGAAGGAGAAAGAAAAAAGCCAAGAAAGTAGCCTCAGAACAAGAGTGCAGGGCACCCGGGAACGGTCTCCCATCCAAGTCCTGAGCGGATCCGACCCTGCTTAGCTTCCAAGAGCAGAAGAGATGCGCTGCCATCAGGCCGCTAGGGCCAAAGGCCTGAGAGGCTGATGCTGCGACTCCCAGCAGACTGCTCTTGGCCTCCGAGCCCCAGCGTGCTCCTCTCGTCAACCCCTCCGCCTGCCCTGGCCTTGGCTCCTGCGTGCCTGCGCGCCTGCCTTGGGGTGAGGCGCCTCCAGCATCTCAGAGTCGCAGAAGTCCCGGCGATCTCCCCAACTGTCTCTGGACTTCCCAGCCGGACCGCCCCCTCCGCCGCCGCTCCCGCCGCCGTCGCCTCCTCCTACGCCGCCGCCGCCGCCGCCACTGTGGTTTGGAACCCGAGATGCCTAGGGGGGGCGTTCGGTCTTGGAGGCAGGCATGCGGAGTGTTCACAGCGCCCCGAACTCCCCAACCAGAGACCCTGGGCAGCAGTCCACCCCCGTGGCCCCACCCCCGCCAACCTTCCCCTGACAACCCCCCACGCACCCCCCATCACCAGGACAGGACTGAGAGATACGGGAGCCCGGCTGACAGAGACAGACACACAGACACACAGGGAAAGACAGAGAGGCACACGGAGGGGTAGTCGGAGCGAGAGAGGAAGAGAGAGACACGGGGAGAACGAGGATCCAACACACAGACCCGCACTGAACCCCCGAACAGACAGACAGAGACCCTGACCTGGATGCGGATGGGGACACGGAAAGGGACGGACTCGCCGGTGCACGCAAGGGACCCAGACACACACCACACACACCGGAGGCTGTGTTGGCGAGGCAGCTAGCCTCTGGGGGTGTGGTGGAGCTTGGCCAGGTTTTGGCAAGCTGACCTCGCCCTGGTGCTGCTAGAGGAGCCCCTCGGAGCGCCAGGAAGCACAGCCAAGTTGCCTGGAATCCCCTTCTGCTCCCATGCCTGCCCAGCAACCACACTGGCCTGGGGGCATGCGGGGGACTCTTTCCTTGGTCTCGTCGTTTATTTGGGGGTACCCCTCGACGCCGACGCCGTGGTGCCGGGCGCGCCCCCACTGCCTTGCTGAGGGAGCGGGCCTTGCTGTTAGCTGCGCTGCTGTGGGGAGAAGGACTTCGGCCCAGGGTGCCAGCGGCCCCGAGGGCCAGGGCGGTCGGCCATTTTGGTGCAGGGCAGAGGGAGGGAGGGCCCAGGGCGGGGCCCAGGGGCAAAGGGACGGTGGTCGGCGGGAAGGAAGAGAAGGCCCTGCGGGGCGGGAGCGCAGCCCAGGGCTGGTGGGAGAAGGTGTAGGCGTGCCCAGTCACCAGGGGGAGCCGGTTGTTCGGCGGCTTGGGCATCCAGGGCGGCCCAAGGGAATGGCGAGGGGCGGCGGCATGAGGGCCCCAAGGCCAGGAACCAGGGAGTGCACGCATGGGAGGCAGGGTGAACTCCCGCACGCGCTCCCCCCGCCCCATCGCCCCCCCAGTCCTCGCCACCTTCGCCCACTCCCTCCCTCCGAAGCGGCAGCCCTCTCTGCCGCCTCAGCCTCCCCACCCCCTTCCCATCGCCCCCCCGCGAGCCCCACTGGTTCCTGTGAGGGTGGGCCTTGAGACTTGGAGTTGGAGGAGCTGGGTTGGAGCCGCCTGTCGCTGTAGCGGGCGGCTCCAGCGGGCCTGTGAACCGCCGTGGGGTGCCCGGGGGTAAGGGGGCAACGGGGCAAGGGATGTTTGGAGGAAGGCTTGCTGGGCAAAGGGGGGCGGTGGAGGCACAGGGAGAAGAAGGGAGGCCGAAGGAGAAAGAAAAAAGCCAAGAAAGTAGCCTCAGAACAAGAGTGCAGGGCACCCGGGAACGGTCTCCCATCCAAGTCCTGAGCGGATCCGACCCTGCTTAGCTTCCAAGAGCAGAAGAGATGCGCTGCCATCAGGCCGCTAGGGCCAGAGGCCTGAGAGGCTGCTGCTGCGACCCACAGCAGACTGCTCTGGGCCTCCGAGCCCCAGCGTGCTCCTCTCGTCAACCCCTCCGCCTGCCCTGGCCTTGGCTCCTGCGTGCCTGCGAGCCTGCCTTGGGGTGAGGCGCCTCCAGCATCTCAGAGTCCCAGAAGTCCCGGCGATCTCCCCAACTGTCTCTGGACTTCCCAGCCGGACCGCCCCCTCCGCCGCCGCTCCCGCCGCCGCCGCCTCCTCCTACGCCGCCGCCGCCGCCGCCACTGCCACTGTGGTTTGGAACCCGAGATGCCTAGGGGGGGCGTTCGGTCTTGGAGGCAGGCATGCGGAGTGTTCACAGCGCCCCGAACTCCCCAACCAGAGACCCTGGGCAGCAGTCCACCCCCGTGGCCCCTCCCCCGCCAACCTTCCCCTGACACCCCCCCCACGCACCCCCCATCACCAGGACAGGACTGAGCGATACGGGAGCCCGGCTGACAGAGACAGACACACAGACACACAGGGAAAGACAGACAGGCACACGGAGGGGTAGTCGGAGCGAGAGAGGAAGAGAGAGACACGGGGAGAACGAGGATCCAACACTCAGACCCGCACTGAACCCCCGAACAGACACACAGAGACCCTGACCTGGATGCGGATGGGGATACGGAAAGGGACGGACTCGCCGGTGCACGCAAGGGACCCAGACACACACCACACACACCGGAGGCTGTGTTGGCGAGGCAGCTAGGCTCTGGGGGTGTGGTGGAGCTTGGCCAGGTTTTGGCAAGCTCACCGCGCCCTGGTGCTGCTAGAGGAGCCCCTCGGAGCGCCAGGAAGCACAGCCAAGTTGCCTGGAATCCCCTTCTGCTCCCATGCCTGCCCAGCAACCACACTGGCCTGGGGGCATGCGGGGGACTCTTTCCTTGGTCTCGTCGTTTATTTGGGGGTACCCCTCGACGCCGACGCCGTGGTGCCGGGCGCGCCCCCACTGCCTTGCTGAGGGAGGGGGCCTTGCTGTTAGCTGCGCTGCTGTGGGGAGAAAGACTTCGGCCCAGGGTGCCAGCGGCCCCGAGGGCCAGGGCGGTCGGCCATCTTTGGTGCTGGGCAGAGGGAGGGAGGGCCCAGGGCGGGGCCCAGGGGCAAAGGGACGGTGGTCGGCGGGAAGGAAGAGAAGGCCCTGCGGAGCTGGAGTGCAGCCCAGGGCTGGTGGGAGAAGGTGTAGGCGTGCCCAGTCACCAGGGGGAGCCGGTTGTCCGGCGGCTTGGGCATCCAGGGCGGCCCAAGGGAATGGCGAGGGGCGGCGGCATGAGGGCCCCAAGGCCAGGAACCAGGGAGTGCACGCATGGGAGGCAGGGTCAACTCCCGCACGCCCTCCCCCCGCCCCAACGCCCCCCCAGTCCTCGCCACCTTCGCCCACTCCCTCCCTCCGTTGCGGCTGTCCTCTCTGCTGCCTCAACCTCCCCACCCCGTTCCCATCGCCGCCCAGCGAGCCCCACTGGTTCCTGTGAGGGTGGGCCTTGTTGCTTGGAGTTGGAGGAGCTGGGTTGGAGCCGCCAGTCCCTGCAGCGGGCGGCTCCAGCGGGCCTGTGAATCGCCGTGGGGTGCCCGGGAGTAAGGGGGCAGCGGAGCAAGGGATGTTTGGAGGAAGGCTTGCTGGGCAAAGGGGGGCGGTGGAGGCACAGGGAGAAGAAGGGAGGCCGAAGGAGAAAGAAAAAAGCCAAGAAAGTAGCCTCAGAACCAGAGTCCAGGGCACCCGGGAACGGTCTCCCATCCAAGTCCTGACCGGATCCGACCCTGCTTAGCTTCCAAGAGCAGAAGAGATGCGCTGCCATCAGGCCACTAGGGCCATAGGCCTGAGAGGCTGCTGCTGCGACCCACATCAGACTGCTCTGGGCCTCCGGGCCCCAGCGTGCTCCTCTTGTCACCCCTCCACCTGCCCTGTGCTTTGCTCCTGCGTGCCTGCGAGCCTGCCTTGGGGTGAGGCGCCTCCAGCATCTCAGAGTCGCAGAAGTCCTGGCGATCTCCCCAAGTGTCTCTGGACTTCCCAGCAGGACCGCCCCCTCCGCCGCCGCTCCCGCCGCCGCCTCCTCCTCCTCCTCCTCCTCCTCCCCCGCCGCCACCGCCGCCTCCGCCGCCGCTGTCGTTTGGAACCCGAGATGCCTAGGGGGGGCGTTCGGTCTTGGAGGCAGGCATGCGGAGTGTTCTCAGCGCCCCCAACTCCCCAACCGCAGCCCTGGGTCTAGCGTGGCAAGCCACCCCGCCTTGCTCAATGGCGGCCCGAAGTCAAGGGCGCCACCAGAGACCCTGGGCAGCAGTCCACCGCCGTGGCCCGTCCCCCTCTATCCTTCCCGTGACACCCCTCCCCCACGAACCCCCCATCACCAGGACAGGACTGAGAGATACGGGAGCCCGGCTGACATAGACAGACACAAAGACACACAGGGAAAGCCAGAGATACGCACGGAGGGGTAGTCGGAGCGAGAGAGGAAGAGAGAGACACGGGGAGACCGAGGATCCAACACACAGACCCGCACTGAACCCCCGAACAGACACACAGAGATCCTGACCTGGATGCGGATGGGGACACGGAAAGGGACAGCCTCGCCGGTGCACGCAAGGGACCCAGACACACACCACACACACCGGAGGCTGTGTTGGCGAGGCAGCTAGCCTCTGGGGGTGTGGTGGAGCTTGGCCAGGTTTTGGCAAGCTGACCGCGCCCTGGTGCTGCTAGAGGAGCCCCTCGGAGCGCCAGGAAGCACAGCCAAGTTGCCTGGAATCCCCTTCTGCTCCCATGCCTGCCCAGCAACTACACTGGCCTGGGGGCATGCGGGGGACTCTTTCCTTGGTCTCGTCGTTTATTTGGGGGTACCCCTCGACGCCGACGCCGTGGTGCCGGGCGCGCCCCCACTGCCTTGCTGAGGGAGCGGGCCTCGCTGTTAGGTGCGCTGCTGTGGGGAGAAGGACTTAGGCTCAGGGTGCCAGCGGCCCCAAGGTCCAGGGCGGTCGGCCATCTTTGGTGCTGGGCAGAGGGAGCGAGGGCCCAGGGCGGGGCCCAGGGGCAAAGGGACGGTGGTCGGCGGGAAGGAAGAGAAGGCCCTGCGGGGCTGGAGCGCAGCGCAGGGCTGGTGGGAGAAGGTGTAGGCGTGCCCAGTCACCAGGGGGAGCCTGTTGTCCGGTGGCTTGGGCATCCAGGGCGACCCAAGGGAAAGGCGAGGGGCGGCGGCATGAGGGCCCCAAGGGCAGGAACGAGGGAGGGCACGCATGGGAGGCAGGGTGAACTCCCGCACGCGCTCCCCCCTCCCCATCGCCCCCCAGTCCTCGCCACCTTCGCCCACTCCCTCCCTCCGTAGCGGCTGCCCTCTCTGAGGCCTCAGCCTCCACACCCCGTTCCCATCGCCCCCCAGCGAGCCCCACTGGTTCCTGTGAGGGTGGGCCTTGTGACTTGGAGTTGGAGGAGCTGGATTCGAGCCGCCTGTCGCTGCAGCGGGCGGCTCCAGCGGGCCTATGAACCGCCGTGGGGTGCCCGGGGGTAAGGGGGCAACGGGGCAAGGGATGTTTGGAGGAAGGCTTGCTGGGCAAAGGGGGGCGGTGGAGGCACAGGGAGAAGAAGGGAGGCCGAAGGAGAAAGAAAAAAGCCAAGAAAGTAGCCTCAGAACAAGAGTGCAGGGCACCCGGGAACGGTCTCCCATCCAAGTCCTGAGCGGATCCGACCCTGCTTAGCTTCCAAGAGCAGAAGAGATGCGCTGCCATCAGGCCGCTAGGGCCAAAGGCCTGAGAGGCTGATGCTGCGACTCCCAGCAGACTGCTCTTGGCCTCCGAGCCCCAGCGTGCTCCTCTCGTCAACCCCTCCGCCTGCCCTGGCCTTGGCTCCTGCGTGCCTGCGCGCCTGCCTTGGGGTGAGGCGCCTCCAGCATCTCAGAGTCGCAGAAGTCCCGGCGATCTCCCCAACTGTCTCTGGACTTCCCAGCCGGACCGCCCCCTCCGCCGCCGCTCCCGCCGCCGTCGCCTCCTCCTACGCCGCCGCCGCCGCCGCCGCCGCCACTGTGGTTTGGAACCCGAGATGCCTAGGGGGGGCGTTCGGTCTTGGAGGCAGGCATGCGGAGTGTTCACAGCGCCCCGAACTCCCCAACCAGAGACCCTGGGCAGCAGTCCACCCCCGTGGCCCCACCCCCGCCAACCTTCCCCTGACAACCCCCCACGCACCCCCCATCACCAGGACAGGACTGAGAGATACGGGAGCCCGGCTGACAGAGACAGACACACAGACACACAGGGAAAGACAGAGAGGCACACGGAGGGGTAGTCGGAGCGAGAGAGGAAGAGAGAGACACGGGGAGAACGAGGATCCAACACACAGACCCGCACTGAACCCCCGAACAGACAGACAGAGACCCTGACCTGGATGCGGATGGGGACACGGAAAGGGACGGACTCGCCGGTGCACGCAAGGGACCCAGACACACACCACACACACCGGAGGCTGTGTTGGCGAGGCAGCTAGCCTCTGGGGGTGTGGTGGAGCTTGGCCAGGTTTTGGCAAGCTGACCGCGCCCTGGTTCTGCTAGAGGAGCCCCTCGGAGCGCCAGGAAGCACAGCCAAGTTGCCTGGAATCCCCTTCTGCTCCCATGCCTGCCCAGCAACCACACTGGCCTGGGGGCATGCGGGGGACTCTTTCCTTGGTCTCGTCGTTTATTTGGGGGTACCCCTCGACGCCGACGCCGTGGTGCCGGGCGCGCCCCCACTGCCTTGCTGAGGGAGCGGGCCTTGCTGTTAGCTGCGCTGCTGTGGGGAGAAGGACTTCGGCCCAGGGTGCCAGCGGCCCCGAGGGCCAGGGCGGTCGGCCATTTTGGTGCTGGGCAGAGGGAGGGAGGGCCCAGGGCGGGGCCCAGGGGCAAAGGGACGGTGGTCGGCGGGAAGGAAGAGAAGGCCCTGCGGGGCTGGAGCGCAGCCCAGGGCTGGTGGGAGAAGGTGTAGGCGTGCCCAGTCACCAGGGGGAGCCGGTTGTTCGGCGGCTTGGGCATCCAGGGCGGCCCAAGGGAATGGCGAGGGGCGGCGGCATGAGGGCCCCAAGGCCAGGAACCAGGGAGTGCACGCATGGGAGGCAGGGTGAACTCCCGCCCGCGCTCCCCCCGCCCCATCGCCCCCCCAGTCCTCGCCACCTTCGCCCACTCCCTCCCTCCGAAGCGGCAGCCCTCTCTGCCGCCTCAGCCTCCCCACCCCCTTCCCATCGCCCCCCCGCGAGCCCCACTGGTTCCTGTGAGGGTGGGCCTTGTGACTTGGAGTTGGAGGAGCTGGGTTGGAGCCGCCTGTCGCTGCAGCGGGCGGCTCCAGCGGGCCTGTGAACCGCCGTGGGGTGCCCGGGGGTAAGGGGGCAACGGGGCAAGGGATGTTTGGAGGAAGGCTTGCTGGGCAAAGGGGGGCGGTGGAGGCACAGGGAGAAGAAGGGAGGCCGAAGGAGAAAGAAAAAAGCCAAGAAAGTAGCCTCAGAACAAGAGTGCAGGGCACCCGGGAACGGTCTCCCATCCAAGTCCTGAGCGGATCCGACCCTGCTTAGCTTCCAAGAGCAGAAGAGATGCGCTGCCATCAGGCCGCTAGGGCCAGAGGCCTGAGAGGCTGCTGCTGCGACCCACAGCAGACTGCTCTGGGCCTCCGAGCCCCAGCGTGCTCCTCTCGTCAACCCCTCCGCCTGCCCTGGCCTTGGCTCCTGCGTGCCTGCGAGCCTGCCTTGGGGTGAGGCGCCTCCAGCATCTCAGAGTCCCAGAAGTCCCGGCGATCTCCCCAACTGTCTCTGGACTTCCCAGCCGGACCGCCCCCTCCGCCGCCGCTCCCGCCGCCGCCGCCTCCTCCTACGCCGCCGCCGCCGCCGCCACTGCCACTGTGGTTTGGAACCCGAGATGCCTAGGGGGGGCGTTTGGTCTTGGAGGCAGGCATGCGGAGTGTTCACAGCGCCCCGAACTCCCCAACCAGAGACCCTGGGCAGCAGTCCACCCCCGTGGCCCCTCCCCCGCCAACCTTCCCCTGACACCCCCCCCACGCACCCCCCATCACCAGGACAGGACTGAGCGATACGGGAGCCCGGCTGACAGAGACAGACACACAGACACACAGGGAAAGACAGACAGGCACACGGAGGGGTAGTCGGAGCGAGAGAGGAAGAGAGAGACACGGGGAGAACGAGGATCCAACACTCAGACCCGCACTGAACCCCCGAACAGACACACAGAGACCCTGACCTGGATGCGGATGGGGATACGGAAAGGGACGGACTCGCCGGTGCACGCAAGGGACCCAGACACACACCACACACACCGGAGGCTGTGTTGGCGAGGCAGCTAGGCTCTGGGGGTGTGGTGGAGCTTGGCCAGGTTTTGGCAAGCTCACCGCGCCCTGGTGCTGCTAGAGGAGCCCCTCGGAGCGCCAGGAAGCACAGCCAAGTTGCCTGGAATCCCCTTCTGCTCCCATGCCTGCCCAGCAACCACACTGGCCTGGGGGCATGCGGGGGACTCTTTCCTTGGTCTCGTCGTTTATTTGGGGGTACCCCTCGACGCCGACGCCGTGGTGCCGGGCGCGCCCCCACTGCCTTGCTGAGGGAGGGGGCCTTGCTGTTAGCTGCGCTGCTGTGGGGAGAAAGACTTCGGCCCAGGGTGCCAGCGGCCCCGAGGGCCAGGGCGGTCGGCCATCTTTGGTGCTGGGCAGAGGGAGGGAGGGCCCAGGGCGGGGCCCAGGGGCAAAGGGACGGTGGTCGGCGGGAAGGAAGAGAAGGCCCTGCGGAGCTGGAGTGCAGCCCAGGGCTGGTGGGAGAAGGTGTAGGCGTGCCCAGTCACCAGGGGGAGCCGGTTGTCCGGCGGCTTGGGCATCCAGGGCGGCCCAAGGGAATGGCGAGGGGCGGCGGCATGAGGGCCCCAAGGCCAGGAACCAGGGAGTGCACGCATGGGAGGCAGGGTCAACTCCCGCACGCCCTCCCCCGGCCCCAACGCCCCCCCAGTCCTCGCCACCTTCGCCCACTCCCTCCCTCCGTTGCGGCTGTCCTCTCTGCTGCCTCAACCTCCCCACCCCGTTCCCATCGCCGCCCAGCGAGCCCCACTGGTTCCTGTGAGGGTGGGCCTTGTTGCTTGGAGTTGGAGGAGCTGGGTTGGAGCCGCCAGTCCCTGCAGCGGGCGGCTCCAGCGGGCCTGTGAATCGCCGTGGGGTGCCCGGGAGTAAGGGGGCAGCGGAGCAAGGGATGTTTGGAGGAAGGCTTGCTGGGCAAAGGGGGGCGGTGGAGGCACAGGGAGAAGAAGGGAGGCCGAAGGAGAAAGAAAAAAGCCAAGAAAGTAGCCTCAGAACCAGAGTCCAGGGCACCCGGGAACGGTCTCCCATCCAAGTCCTGACCGGATCCGACCCTGCTTAGCTTCCAAGAGCAGAAGAGATGCGCTGCCATCAGGCCACTAGGGCCATAGGCCTGAGAGGCTGCTGCTGCGACCCACATCAGACTGCTCTGGGCCTCCGGGCCCCAGCGTGCTCCTCTTGTCACCCCTCCACCTGCCCTGTGCTTTGCTCCTGCGTGCCTGCGAGCCTGCCTTGGGGTGAGGCGCCTCCAGCATCTCAGAGTCGCAGAAGTCCTGGCGATCTCCCCAAGTGTCTCTGGACTTCCCAGCAGGACCGCCCCCTCCGCCGCCGCTCCCGCCGCCGCCTCCTCCTCCTCCTCCTCCTCCTCCTCCTCCTCCTCCCCCGCCGCCACCGCCGCCTCCGCCGCCGCTGTCGTTTGGAACCCGAGATGCCTAGGGGGGGCGTTCGGTCTTGGAGGCAGGCATGCGGAGTGTTCTCAGCGCCCCCAACTCCCCAACCGCAGCCCTGGGTCTAGCGTGGCAAGCCACCCCGCCTTGCTCAATGGCGGCCCGAAGTCAAGGGCGCCACCAGAGACCCTGGGCAGCAGTCCACCGCCGTGGCCCGTCCCCCTCTAACCTTCCCGTGACACCCCCCCCCACGAACCCCCCATCACCAGGACAGGACTGAGAGATACGGGAGCCCGGCTGACATAGACAGACACAAAGACACACAGGGAAAGCCAGAGATACGCACGGAGGGGTAGTCGGAGCGAGAGAGGAAGAGAGAGACACGGGGAGACCGAGGATCCAACACACAGACCCGCACTGAACCCCCGAACAGACACACAGAGATCCTGACCTGGATGCGGATGGGGACACGGAAAGGGACAGCCTCGCCGGTGCACGCAAGGGACCCAGACACACACCACACACACCGGAGGCTGTGTTGGCGAGGCAGCTAGCCTCTGGGGGTGTGGTGGAGCTTGGCCAGGTTTTGGCAAGCTGACCGCGCCCTGGTGCTGCTAGAGGAGCCCCTCGGAGCGCCAGGAAGCACAGCCAAGTTGCCTGGAATCCCCTTCTGCTCCCATGCCTGCCCAGCAACTACACTGGCCTGGGGGCATGCGGGGGACTCTTTCCTTGGTCTCGTCGTTTATTTGGGGGTACCCCTCGACGCCGACGCCGTGGTGCCGGGCGCGCCCCCACTGCCTTGCTGAGGGAGCGGGCCTCGCTGTTAGGTGCGCTGCTGTGGGGAGAAGGACTTAGGCTCAGGGTGCCAGCGGCCCCAAGGTCCAGGGCGGTCGGCCATCTTTGGTGCTGGGCAGAGGGAGCGAGGGCCCAGGGCGGGGCCCAGGGGCAAAGGGACGGTGGTCGGCGGGAAGGAAGAGAAGGCCCTGCGGGGCTGGAGCGCAGCGCAGGGCTGGTGGGAGAAGGTGTAGGCGTGCCCAGTCACCAGGGGGAGCCTGTTGTCCGGTGGCTTGGGCATCCAGGGCGACCCAAGGGAAAGGCGAGGGGCGGCGGCATGAGGGCCCCAAGGGCAGGAACGAGGGAGGGCACGCATGGGAGGCAGGGTGAACTCCCGCACGCGCTCCCCCCTCCCCATCGCCCCCCAGTCCTCGCCACCTTCGCCCACTCCCTCCCTCCGTAGCGGCTGCCCTCTCTGAGGCCTCAGCCTCCACACCCCGTTCCCATCGCCCCCCAGCGAGCCCCACTGGTTCCTGTGAGGGTGGGCCTTGTGACTTGGAGTTGGAGGAGCTGGATTCGAGCCGCCTGTCGCTGCAGCGGGCGGCTCCAGCGGGCCTATGAACCGCCGTGGGGTGCCCGGGGGTAAGGGGGCAACGGGGCAAGGGATGTTTGGAGGAAGGCTTGCTGGGCAAAGGGGGGCGGTGGAGGCACAGGGAGAAGAAGGGAGGCCGAAGGAGAAAGAAAAAAGCCAAGAAAGTAGCCTCAGAACAAGAGTGCAGGGCACCCGGGAACGGTCTCCCATCCAAGTCCTGAGCGGATCCGACCCTGCTTAGCTTCCAAGAGCAGAAGAGATGCGCTGCCATCAGGCCGCTAGGGCCAAAGGCCTGAGAGGCTGATGCTGCGACTCCCAGCAGACTGCTCTTGGCCTCCGAGCCCCAGCGTGCTCCTCTCGTCAACCCCTCCGCCTGCCCTGGCCTTGGCTCCTGCGTGCCTGCGCGCCTGCCTTGGGGTGAGGCGCCTCCAGCATCTCAGAGTCGCAGAAGTCCCGGCGATCTCCCCAACTGTCTCTGGACTTCCCAGCCGGACCGCCCCCTCCGCCGCCGCTCCCGCCGCCGTCGCCTCCTCCTACGCCGCCGCCGCCGCCGCCACTGTGGTTTGGAACCCGAGATGCCTAGGGGGGGCGTTCGGTCTTGGAGGCAGGCATGCGGAGTGTTCACAGCGCCCCGAACTCCCCAACCAGAGACCCTGGGCAGCAGTCCACCCCCGTGGCCCCACCCCCGCCAACCTTCCCCTGACAACCCCCCACGCACCCCCCATCACCAGGACAGGACTGAGAGATACGGGAGCCCGGCTGACAGAGACAGACACACAGACACACAGGGAAAGACAGAGAGGCACACGGAGGGGTAGTCGGAGCGAGAGAGGAAGAGAGAGACACGGGGAGAACGAGGATCCAACACACAGACCCGCACTGAACCCCCGAACAGACAGACAGAGACCCTGACCTGGATGCGGATGGGGACACGGAAAGGGACGGACTCGCCGGTGCACGCAAGGGACCCAGACACACACCACACACACCGGAGGCTGTGTTGGCGAGGCAGCTAGCCTCTGGGGGTGTGGTGGAGCTTGGCCAGGTTTTGGCAAGCTGACCTCGCCCTGGTGCTGCTAGAGGAGCCCCTCGGAGCGCCAGGAAGCACAGCCAAGTTGCCTGGAATCCCCTTCTGCTCCCATGCCTGCCCAGCAACCACACTGGCCTGGGGGCATGCGGGGGACTCTTTCCTTGGTCTCGTCGTTTATTTGGGGGTACCCCTCGACGCCGACGCCGTGGTGCCGGGCGCGCCCCCACTGCCTTGCTGAGGGAGCGGGCCTTGCTGTTAGCTGCGCTGCTGTGGGGAGAAGGACTTCGGCCCAGGGTGCCAGCGGCCCCGAGGGCCAGGGCGGTCGGCCATTTTGGTGCAGGGCAGAGGGAGGGAGGGCCCAGGGCGGGGCCCAGGGGCAAAGGGACGGTGGTCGGCGGGAAGGAAGAGAAGGCCCTGCGGGGCGGGAGCGCAGCCCAGGGCTGGTGGGAGAAGGTGTAGGCGTGCCCAGTCACCAGGGGGAGCCGGTTGTTCGGCGGCTTGGGCATCCAGGGCGGCCCAAGGGAATGGCGAGGGGCGGCGGCATGAGGGCCCCAAGGCCAGGAACCAGGGAGTGCACGCATGGGAGGCAGGGTGAACTCCCGCACGCGCTCCCCCCGCCCCATCGCCCCCCCAGTCCTCGCCACCTTCGCCCACTCCCTCCCTCCGAAGCGGCAGCCCTCTCTGCCGCCTCAGCCTCCCCACCCCCTTCCCATCGCCCCCCCGCGAGCCCCACTGGTTCCTGTGAGGGTGGGCCTTGAGACTTGGAGTTGGAGGAGCTGGGTTGGAGCCGCCTGTCGCTGTAGCGGGCGGCTCCAGCGGGCCTGTGAACCGCCGTGGGGTGCCCGGGGGTAAGGGGGCAACGGGGCAAGGGATGTTTGGAGGAAGGCTTGCTGGGCAAAGGGGGGCGGTGGAGGCACAGGGAGAAGAAGGGAGGCCGAAGGAGAAAGAAAAAAGCCAAGAAAGTAGCCTCAGAACAAGAGTGCAGGGCACCCGGGAACGGTCTCCCATCCAAGTCCTGAGCGGATCCGACCCTGCTTAGCTTCCAAGAGCAGAAGAGATGCGCTGCCATCAGGCCGCTAGGGCCAGAGGCCTGAGAGGCTGCTGCTGCGACCCACAGCAGACTGCTCTGGGCCTCCGAGCCCCAGCGTGCTCCTCTCGTCAACCCCTCCGCCTGCCCTGGCCTTGGCTCCTGCGTGCCTGCGAGCCTGCCTTGGGGTGAGGCGCCTCCAGCATCTCAGAGTCCCAGAAGTCCCGGCGATCTCCCCAACTGTCTCTGGACTTCCCAGCCGGACCGCCCCCTCCGCCGCCGCTCCCGCCGCCGCCGCCTCCTCCTACGCCGCCGCCGCCGCCGCCACTGCCACTGTGGTTTGGAACCCGAGATGCCTAGGGGGGGCGTTCGGTCTTGGAGGCAGGCATGCGGAGTGTTCACAGCGCCCCGAACTCCCCAACCAGAGACCCTGGGCAGCAGTCCACCCCCGTGGCCCCTCCCCCGCCAACCTTCCCCTGACACCCCCCCCACGCACCCCCCATCACCAGGACAGGACTGAGCGATACGGGAGCCCGGCTGACAGAGACAGACACACAGACACACAGGGAAAGACAGACAGGCACACGGAGGGGTAGTCGGAGCGAGAGAGGAAGAGAGAGACACGGGGAGAACGAGGATCCAACACTCAGACCCGCACTGAACCCCCGAACAGACACACAGAGACCCTGACCTGGATGCGGATGGGGATACGGAAAGGGACGGACTCGCCGGTGCACGCAAGGGACCCAGACACACACCACACACACCGGAGGCTGTGTTGGCGAGGCAGCTAGGCTCTGGGGGTGTGGTGGAGCTTGGCCAGGTTTTGGCAAGCTCACCGCGCCCTGGTGCTGCTAGAGGAGCCCCTCGGAGCGCCAGGAAGCACAGCCAAGTTGCCTGGAATCCCCTTCTGCTCCCATGCCTGCCCAGCAACCACACTGGCCTGGGGGCATGCGGGGGACTCTTTCCTTGGTCTCGTCGTTTATTTGGGGGTACCCCTCGACGCCGACGCCGTGGTGCCGGGCGCGCCCCCACTGCCTTGCTGAGGGAGGGGGCCTTGCTGTTAGCTGCGCTGCTGTGGGGAGAAAGACTTCGGCCCAGGGTGCCAGCGGCCCCGAGGGCCAGGGCGGTCGGCCATCTTTGGTGCTGGGCAGAGGGAGGGAGGGCCCAGGGCGGGGCCCAGGGGCAAAGGGACGGTGGTCGGCGGGAAGGAAGAGAAGGCCCTGCGGAGCTGGAGTGCAGCCCAGGGCTGGTGGGAGAAGGTGTAGGCGTGCCCAGTCACCAGGGGGAGCCGGTTGTCCGGCGGCTTGGGCATCCAGGGCGGCCCAAGGGAATGGCGAGGGGCGGCGGCATGAGGGCCCCAAGGCCAGGAACCAGGGAGTGCACGCATGGGAGGCAGGGTCAACTCCCGCACGCCCTCCCCCCGCCCCAACGCCCCCCCAGTCCTCGCCACCTTCGCCCACTCCCTCCCTCCGTTGCGGCTGTCCTCTCTGCTGCCTCAACCTCCCCACCCCGTTCCCATCGCCGCCCAGCGAGCCCCACTGGTTCCTGTGAGGGTGGGCCTTGTTGCTTGGAGTTGGAGGAGCTGGGTTGGAGCCGCCAGTCCCTGCAGCGGGCGGCTCCAGCGGGCCTGTGAATCGCCGTGGGGTGCCCGGGAGTAAGGGGGCAGCGGAGCAAGGGATGTTTGGAGGAAGGCTTGCTGGGCAAAGGGGGGCGGTGGAGGCACAGGGAGAAGAAGGGAGGCCGAAGGAGAAAGAAAAAAGCCAAGAAAGTAGCCTCAGAACCAGAGTCCAGGGCACCCGGGAACGGTCTCCCATCCAAGTCCTGACCGGATCCGACCCTGCTTAGCTTCCAAGAGCAGAAGAGATGCGCTGCCATCAGGCCACTAGGGCCATAGGCCTGAGAGGCTGCTGCTGCGACCCACATCAGACTGCTCTGGGCCTCCGGGCCCCAGCGTGCTCCTCTTGTCACCCCTCCACCTGCCCTGTGCTTTGCTCCTGCGTGCCTGCGAGCCTGCCTTGGGGTGAGGCGCCTCCAGCATCTCAGAGTCGCAGAAGTCCTGGCGATCTCCCCAAGTGTCTCTGGACTTCCCAGCAGGACCGCCCCCTCCGCCGCCGCTCCCGCCGCCGCCTCCTCCTCCTCCTCCTCCTCCTCCCCCGCCGCCACCGCCGCCTCCGCCGCCGCTGTCGTTTGGAACCCGAGATGCCTAGGGGGGGCGTTCGGTCTTGGAGGCAGGCATGCGGAGTGTTCTCAGCGCCCCCAACTCCCCAACCGCAGCCCTGGGTCTAGCGTGGCAAGCCACCCCGCCTTGCTCAATGGCGGCCCGAAGTCAAGGGCGCCACCAGAGACCCTGGGCAGCAGTCCACCGCCGTGGCCCGTCCCCCTCTATCCTTCCCGTGACACCCCTCCCCCACGAACCCCCCATCACCAGGACAGGACTGAGAGATACGGGAGCCCGGCTGACATAGACAGACACAAAGACACACAGGGAAAGCCAGAGATACGCACGGAGGGGTAGTCGGAGCGAGAGAGGAAGAGAGAGACACGGGGAGACCGAGGATCCAACACACAGACCCGCACTGAACCCCCGAACAGACACACAGAGATCCTGACCTGGATGCGGATGGGGACACGGAAAGGGACAGCCTCGCCGGTGCACGCAAGGGACCCAGACACACACCACACACACCGGAGGCTGTGTTGGCGAGGCAGCTAGCCTCTGGGGGTGTGGTGGAGCTTGGCCAGGTTTTGGCAAGCTGACCGCGCCCTGGTGCTGCTAGAGGAGCCCCTCGGAGCGCCAGGAAGCACAGCCAAGTTGCCTGGAATCCCCTTCTGCTCCCATGCCTGCCCAGCAACTACACTGGCCTGGGGGCATGCGGGGGACTCTTTCCTTGGTCTCGTCGTTTATTTGGGGGTACCCCTCGACGCCGACGCCGTGGTGCCGGGCGCGCCCCCACTGCCTTGCTGAGGGAGCGGGCCTCGCTGTTAGGTGCGCTGCTGTGGGGAGAAGGACTTAGGCTCAGGGTGCCAGCGGCCCCAAGGTCCAGGGCGGTCGGCCATCTTTGGTGCTGGGCAGAGGGAGCGAGGGCCCAGGGCGGGGCCCAGGGGCAAAGGGACGGTGGTCGGCGGGAAGGAAGAGAAGGCCCTGCGGGGCTGGAGCGCAGCGCAGGGCTGGTGGGAGAAGGTGTAGGCGTGCCCAGTCACCAGGGGGAGCCTGTTGTCCGGTGGCTTGGGCATCCAGGGCGACCCAAGGGAAAGGCGAGGGGCGGCGGCATGAGGGCCCCAAGGGCAGGAACGAGGGAGGGCACGCATGGGAGGCAGGGTGAACTCCCGCACGCGCTCCCCCCTCCCCATCGCCCCCCAGTCCTCGCCACCTTCGCCCACTCCCTCCCTCCGTAGCGGCTGCCCTCTCTGAGGCCTCAGCCTCCACACCCCGTTCCCATCGCCCCCCAGCGAGCCCCACTGGTTCCTGTGAGGGTGGGCCTTGTGACTTGGAGTTGGAGGAGCTGGATTCGAGCCGCCTGTCGCTGCAGCGGGCGGCTCCAGCGGGCCTATGAACCGCCGTGGGGTGCCCGGGGGTAAGGGGGCAACGGGGCAAGGGATGTTTGGAGGAAGGCTTGCTGGGCAAAGGGGGGCGGTGGAGGCACAGGGAGAAGAAGGGAGGCCGAAGGAGAAAGAAAAAAGCCAAGAAAGTAGCCTCAGAACAAGAGTGCAGGGCACCCGGGAACGGTCTCCCATCCAAGTCCTGAGCGGATCCGACCCTGCTTAGCTTCCAAGAGCAGAAGAGATGCGCTGCCATCAGGCCGCTAGGGCCAAAGGCCTGAGAGGCTGATGCTGCGACTCCCAGCAGACTGCTCTTGGCCTCCGAGCCCCAGCGTGCTCCTCTCGTCAACCCCTCCGCCTGCCCTGGCCTTGGCTCCTGCGTGCCTGCGCGCCTGCCTTGGGGTGAGGCGCCTCCAGCATCTCAGAGTCGCAGAAGTCCCGGCGATCTCCCCAACTGTCTCTGGACTTCCCAGCCGGACCGCCCCCTCCGCCGCCGCTCCCGCCGCCGTCGCCTCCTCCTACGCCGCCGCCGCCGCCGCCGCCGCCACTGTGGTTTGGAACCCGAGATGCCTAGGGGGGGCGTTCGGTCTTGGAGGCAGGCATGCGGAGTGTTCACAGCGCCCCGAACTCCCCAACCAGAGACCCTGGGCAGCAGTCCACCCCCGTGGCCCCACCCCCGCCAACCTTCCCCTGACAACCCCCCACGCACCCCCCATCACCAGGACAGGACTGAGAGATACGGGAGCCCGGCTGACAGAGACAGACACACAGACACACAGGGAAAGACAGAGAGGCACACGGAGGGGTAGTCGGAGCGAGAGAGGAAGAGAGAGACACGGGGAGAACGAGGATCCAACACACAGACCCGCACTGAACCCCCGAACAGACAGACAGAGACCCTGACCTGGATGCGGATGGGGACACGGAAAGGGACGGACTCGCCGGTGCACGCAAGGGACCCAGACACACACCACACACACCGGAGGCTGTGTTGGCGAGGCAGCTAGCCTCTGGGGGTGTGGTGGAGCTTGGCCAGGTTTTGGCAAGCTGACCGCGCCCTGGTTCTGCTAGAGGAGCCCCTCGGAGCGCCAGGAAGCACAGCCAAGTTGCCTGGAATCCCCTTCTGCTCCCATGCCTGCCCAGCAACCACACTGGCCTGGGGGCATGCGGGGGACTCTTTCCTTGGTCTCGTCGTTTATTTGGGGGTACCCCTCGACGCCGACGCCGTGGTGCCGGGCGCGCCCCCACTGCCTTGCTGAGGGAGCGGGCCTTGCTGTTAGCTGCGCTGCTGTGGGGAGAAGGACTTCGGCCCAGGGTGCCAGCGGCCCCGAGGGCCAGGGCGGTCGGCCATTTTGGTGCTGGGCAGAGGGAGGGAGGGCCCAGGGCGGGGCCCAGGGGCAAAGGGACGGTGGTCGGCGGGAAGGAAGAGAAGGCCCTGCGGGGCTGGAGCGCAGCCCAGGGCTGGTGGGAGAAGGTGTAGGCGTGCCCAGTCACCAGGGGGAGCCGGTTGTTCGGCGGCTTGGGCATCCAGGGCGGCCCAAGGGAATGGCGAGGGGCGGCGGCATGAGGGCCCCAAGGCCAGGAACCAGGGAGTGCACGCATGGGAGGCAGGGTGAACTCCCGCCCGCGCTCCCCCCGCCCCATCGCCCCCCCAGTCCTCGCCACCTTCGCCCACTCCCTCCCTCCGAAGCGGCAGCCCTCTCTGCAGCCTCAGCCTCCCCACCCCCTTCCCATCGCCCCCCCGCGAGCCCCACTGGTTCCTGTGAGGGTGGGCCTTGTGATTTGGAGTTGGAGGAGCTGGGTTGGAGCCGCCTGTCGCTGCAGCGGGCGGCTCCAGCGGGCCTGTGAACCGCCGTGGGGTGCCCGGGGGTAAGGGGGCAACGGGGCAAGGGATGTTTGGAGGAAGGCTTGCTGGGCAAAGGGGGGCGGTGGAGGCACAGGGAGAAGAAGGGAGGCCGAAGGAGAAAGAAAAAAGCCAAGAAAGTAGCCTCAGAACAAGAGTGCAGGGCACCCGGGAACGGTCTCCCATCCAAGTCCTGAGCGGATCCGACCCTGCTTAGCTTCCAAGAGCAGAAGAGATGCGCTGCCATCAGGCCGCTAGGGCCAGAGGCCTGAGAGGCTGCTGCTGCGACCCACAGCAGACTGCTCTGGGCCTCCGAGCCCCAGCGTGCTCCTCTCGTCAACCCCTCCGCCTGCCCTGGCCTTGGCTCCTGCGTGCCTGCGAGCCTGCCTTGGGGTGAGGCGCCTCCAGCATCTCAGAGTCCCAGAAGTCCCGGCGATCTCCCCAACTGTCTCTGGACTTCCCAGCCGGACCGCCCCCTCCGCCGCCGCTCCCGCCGCCGCCGCCTCCTCCTACGCCGCCGCCGCCGCCGCCACTGCCACTGTGGTTTGGAACCCGAGATGCCTAGGGGGGGCGTTCGGTCTTGGAGGCAGGCATGCGGAGTGTTCACAGCGCCCCGAACTCCCCAACCAGAGACCCTGGGCAGCAGTCCACCCCCGTGGCCCCTCCCCCGCCAACCTTCCCCTGACACCCCCCCCACGCACCCCCCATCACCAGGACAGGACTGAGCGATACGGGAGCCCGGCTGACAGAGACAGACACACAGACACACAGGGAAAGACAGACAGGCACACGGAGGGGTAGTCGGAGCGAGAGAGGAAGAGAGAGACACGGGGAGAACGAGGATCCAACACTCAGACCCGCACTGAACCCCCGAACAGACACACAGAGACCCTGACCTGGATGCGGATGGGGATACGGAAAGGGACGGACTCGCCGGTGCACGCAAGGGACCCAGACACACACCACACACACCGGAGGCTGTGTTGGCGAGGCAGCTAGGCTCTGGGGGTGTGGTGGAGCTTGGCCAGGTTTTGGCAAGCTCACCGCGCCCTGGTGCTGCTAGAGGAGCCCCTCGGAGCGCCAGGAAGCACAGCCAAGTTGCCTGGAATCCCCTTCTGCTCCCATGCCTGCCCAGCAACCACACTGGCCTGGGGGCATGCGGGGGACTCTTTCCTTGGTCTCGTCGTTTATTTGGGGGTACCCCTCGACGCCGACGCCGTGGTGCCGGGCGCGCCCCCACTGCCTTGCTGAGGGAGGGGGCCTTGCTGTTAGCTGCGCTGCTGTGGGGAGAAAGACTTCGGCCCAGGGTGCCAGCGGCCCCGAGGGCCAGGGCGGTCGGCCATCTTTGGTGCTGGGCAGAGGGAGGGAGGGCCCAGGGCGGGGCCCAGGGGCAAAGGGACGGTGGTCGGCGGGAAGGAAGAGAAGGCCCTGCGGAGCTGGAGTGCAGCCCAGGGCTGGTGGGAGAAGGTGTAGGCGTGCCCAGTCACCAGGGGGAGCCGGTTGTCCGGCGGCTTGGGCATCCAGGGCGGCCCAAGGGAATGGCGAGGGGCGGCGGCATGAGGGCCCCAAGGCCAGGAACCAGGGAGTGCACGCATGGGAGGCAGGGTCAACTCCCGCACGCCCTCCCCCCGCCCCAACGCCCCCCCAGTCCTCGCCACCTTCGCCCACTCCCTCCCTCCGTTGCGGCTGTCCTCTCTGCTGCCTCAACCTCCCCACCCCGTTCCCATCGCCGCCCAGCGAGCCCCACTGGTTCCTGTGAGGGTGGGCCTTGTTGCTTGGAGTTGGAGGAGCTGGGTTGGAGCCGCCAGTCCCTGCAGCGGGCGGCTCCAGCGGGCCTGTGAATCGCCGTGGGGTGCCCGGGAGTAAGGGGGCAGCGGAGCAAGGGATGTTTGGAGGAAGGCTTGCTGGGCAAAGGGGGGCGGTGGAGGCACAGGGAGAAGAAGGGAGGCCGAAGGAGAAAGAAAAAAGCCAAGAAAGTAGCCTCAGAACCAGAGTCCAGGGCACCCGGGAACGGTCTCCCATCCAAGTCCTGACCGGATCCGACCCTGCTTAGCTTCCAAGAGCAGAAGAGATGCGCTGCCATCAGGCCACTAGGGCCATAGGCCTGAGAGGCTGCTGCTGCGACCCACATCAGACTGCTCTGGGCCTCCGGGCCCCAGCGTGCTCCTCTTGTCACCCCTCCACCTGCCCTGTGCTTTGCTCCTGCGTGCCTGCGAGCCTGCCTTGGGGTGAGGCGCCTCCAGCATCTCAGAGTCGCAGAAGTCCTGGCGATCTCCCCAAGTGTCTCTGGACTTCCCAGCAGGACCGCCCCCTCCGCCGCCGCTCCCGCCGCCGCCTCCTCCTCCTCCTCCTCCTCCTCCCCCGCCGCCACCGCCGCCTCCGCCGCCGCTGTCGTTTGGAACCCGAGATGCCTAGGGGGGGCGTTCGGTCTTGGAGGCAGGCATGCGGAGTGTTCTCAGCGCCCCCAACTCCCCAACCGCAGCCCTGGGTCTAGCGTGGCAAGCCACCCCGCCTTGCTCAATGGCGGCCCGAAGTCAAGGGCGCCACCAGAGACCCTGGGCAGCAGTCCACCGCCGTGGCCCGTCCCCCTCTATCCTTCCCGTGACACCCCTCCCCCACGAACCCCCCATCACCAGGACAGGACTGAGAGATACGGGAGCCCGGCTGACATAGACAGACACAAAGACACACAGGGAAAGCCAGAGATACGCACGGAGGGGTAGTCGGAGCGAGAGAGGAAGAGAGAGACACGGGGAGACCGAGGATCCAACACACAGACCCGCACTGAACCCCCGAACAGACACACAGAGATCCTGACCTGGATGCGGATGGGGACACGGAAAGGGACAGCCTCGCCGGTGCACGCAAGGGACCCAGACACACACCACACACACCGGAGGCTGTGTTGGCGAGGCAGCTAGCCTCTGGGGGTGTGGTGGAGCTTGGCCAGGTTTTGGCAAGCTGACCGCGCCCTGGTGCTGCTAGAGGAGCCCCTCGGAGCGCCAGGAAGCACAGCCAAGTTGCCTGGAATCCCCTTCTGCTCCCATGCCTGCCCAGCAACTACACTGGCCTGGGGGCATGCGGGGGACTCTTTCCTTGGTCTCGTCGTTTATTTGGGGGTACCCCTCGACGCCGACGCCGTGGTGCCGGGCGCGCCCCCACTGCCTTGCTGAGGGAGCGGGCCTCGCTGTTAGGTGCGCTGCTGTGGGGAGAAGGACTTAGGCTCAGGGTGCCAGCGGCCCCAAGGTCCAGGGCGGTCGGCCATCTTTGGTGCTGGGCAGAGGGAGCGAGGGCCCAGGGCGGGGCCCAGGGGCAAAGGGACGGTGGTCGGCGGGAAGGAAGAGAAGGCCCTGCGGGGCTGGAGCGCAGCGCAGGGCTGGTGGGAGAAGGTGTAGGCGTGCCCAGTCACCAGGGGGAGCCTGTTGTCCGGTGGCTTGGGCATCCAGGGCGACCCAAGGGAAAGGCGAGGGGCGGCGGCATGAGGGCCCCAAGGGCAGGAACGAGGGAGGGCACGCATGGGAGGCAGGGTGAACTCCCGCACGCGCTCCCCCCTCCCCATCGCCCCCCAGTCCTCGCCACCTTCGCCCACTCCCTCCCTCCGTAGCGGCTGCCCTCTCTGAGGCCTCAGCCTCCACACCCCGTTCCCATCGCCCCCCAGCGAGCCCCACTGGTTCCTGTGAGGGTGGGCCTTGTGACTTGGAGTTGGAGGAGCTGGATTCGAGCCGCCTGTCGCTGCAGCGGGCGGCTCCAGCGGGCCTATGAACCGCCGTGGGGTGCCCGGGGGTAAGGGGGCAACGGGGCAAGGGATGTTTGGAGGAAGGCTTGCTGGGCAAAGGGGGGCGGTGGAGGCACAGGGAGAAGAAGGGAGGCCGAAGGAGAAAGAAAAAAGCCAAGAAAGTAGCCTCAGAACAAGAGTGCAGGGCACCCGGGAACGGTCTCCCATCCAAGTCCTGAGCGGATCCGACCCTGCTTAGCTTCCAAGAGCAGAAGAGATGCGCTGCCATCAGGCCGCTAGGGCCAAAGGCCTGAGAGGCTGATGCTGCGACTCCCAGCAGACTGCTCTTGGCCTCCGAGCCCCAGCGTGCTCCTCTCGTCAACCCCTCCGCCTGCCCTGGCCTTGGCTCCTGCGTGCCTGCGCGCCTGCCTTGGGGTGAGGCGCCTCCAGCATCTCAGAGTCGCAGAAGTCCCGGCGATCTCCCCAACTGTCTCTGGACTTCCCAGCCGGACCGCCCCCTCCGCCGCCGCTCCCGCCGCCGTCGCCTCCTCCTACGCCGCCGCCGCCGCCGCCGCCGCCACTGTGGTTTGGAACCCGAGATGCCTAGGGGGGGCGTTCGGTCTTGGAGGCAGGCATGCGGAGTGTTCACAGCGCCCCGAACTCCCCAACCAGAGACCCTGGGCAGCAGTCCACCCCCGTGGCCCCACCCCCGCCAACCTTCCCCTGACAACCCCCCACGCACCCCCCATCACCAGGACAGGACTGAGAGATACGGGAGCCCGGCTGACAGAGACAGACACACAGACACACAGGGAAAGACAGAGAGGCACACGGAGGGGTAGTCGGAGCGAGAGAGGAAGAGAGAGACACGGGGAGAACGAGGATCCAACACACAGACCCGCACTGAACCCCCGAACAGACAGACAGAGACCCTGACCTGGATGCGGATGGGGACACGGAAAGGGACGGACTCGCCGGTGCACGCAAGGGACCCAGACACACACCACACACACCGGAGGCTGTGTTGGCGAGGCAGCTAGCCTCTGGGGGTGTGGTGGAGCTTGGCCAGGTTTTGGCAAGCTGACCGCGCCCTGGTTCTGCTAGAGGAGCCCCTCGGAGCGCCAGGAAGCACAGCCAAGTTGCCTGGAATCCCCTTCTGCTCCCATGCCTGCCCAGCAACCACACTGGCCTGGGGGCATGCGGGGGACTCTTTCCTTGGTCTCGTCGTTTATTTGGGGGTACCCCTCGACGCCGACGCCGTGGTGCCGGGCGCGCCCCCACTGCCTTGCTGAGGGAGCGGGCCTTGCTGTTAGCTGCGCTGCTGTGGGGAGAAGGACTTCGGCCCAGGGTGCCAGCGGCCCCGAGGGCCAGGGCGGTCGGCCATTTTGGTGCTGGGCAGAGGGAGGGAGGGCCCAGGGCGGGGCCCAGGGGCAAAGGGACGGTGGTCGGCGGGAAGGAAGAGAAGGCCCTGCGGGGCTGGAGCGCAGCCCAGGGCTGGTGGGAGAAGGTGTAGGCGTGCCCAGTCACCAGGGGGAGCCGGTTGTTCGGCGGCTTGGGCATCCAGGGCGGCCCAAGGGAATGGCGAGGGGCGGCGGCATGAGGGCCCCAAGGCCAGGAACCAGGGAGTGCACGCATGGGAGGCAGGGTGAACTCCCGCCCGCGCTCCCCCCGCCCCATCGCCCCCCCAGTCCTCGCCACCTTCGCCCACTCCCTCCCTCCGAAGCGGCAGCCCTCTCTGCCGCCTCAGCCTCCCCACCCCCTTCCCATCGCCCCCCCGCGAGCCCCACTGGTTCCTGTGAGGGTGGGCCTTGTGACTTGGAGTTGGAGGAGCTGGGTTGGAGCCGCCTGTCGCTGCAGCGGGCGGCTCCAGCGGGCCTGTGAACCGCCGTGGGGTGCCCGGGGGTAAGGGGGCAACGGGGCAAGGGATGTTTGGAGGAAGGCTTGCTGGGCAAAGGGGGGCGGTGGAGGCACAGGGAGAAGAAGGGAGGCCGAAGGAGAAAGAAAAAAGCCAAGAAAGTAGCCTCAGAACAAGAGTGCAGGGCACCCGGGAACGGTCTCCCATCCAAGTCCTGAGCGGATCCGACCCTGCTTAGCTTCCAAGAGCAGAAGAGATGCGCTGCCATCAGGCCGCTAGGGCCAGAGGCCTGAGAGGCTGCTGCTGCGACCCACAGCAGACTGCTCTGGGCCTCCGAGCCCCAGCGTGCTCCTCTCGTCAACCCCTCCGCCTGCCCTGGCCTTGGCTCCTGCGTGCCTGCGAGCCTGCCTTGGGGTGAGGCGCCTCCAGCATCTCAGAGTCCCAGAAGTCCCGGCGATCTCCCCAACTGTCTCTGGACTTCCCAGCCGGACCGCCCCCTCCGCCGCCGCTCCCGCCGCCGCCGCCTCCTCCTACGCCGCCGCCGCCGCCGCCACTGCCACTGTGGTTTGGAACCCGAGATGCCTAGGGGGGGCGTTCGGTCTTGGAGGCAGGCATGCGGAGTGTTCACAGCGCCCCGAACTCCCCAACCAGAGACCCTGGGCAGCAGTCCACCCCCGTGGCCCCTCCCCCGCCAACCTTCCCCTGACACCCCCCCCACGCACCCCCCATCACCAGGACAGGACTGAGCGATACGGGAGCCCGGCTGACAGAGACAGACACACAGACACACAGGGAAAGACAGACAGGCACACGGAGGGGTAGTCGGAGCGAGAGAGGAAGAGAGAGACACGGGGAGAACGAGGATCCAACACTCAGACCCGCACTGAACCCCCGAACAGACACACAGAGACCCTGACCTGGATGCGGATGGGGATACGGAAAGGGACGGACTCGCCGGTGCACGCAAGGGACCCAGACACACACCACACACACCGGAGGCTGTGTTGGCGAGGCAGCTAGGCTCTGGGGGTGTGGTGGAGCTTGGCCAGGTTTTGGCAAGCTCACCGCGCCCTGGTGCTGCTAGAGGAGCCCCTCGGAGCGCCAGGAAGCACAGCCAAGTTGCCTGGAATCCCCTTCTGCTCCCATGCCTGCCCAGCAACCACACTGGCCTGGGGGCATGCGGGGGACTCTTTCCTTGGTCTCGTCGTTTATTTGGGGGTACCCCTCGACGCCGACGCCGTGGTGCCGGGCGCGCCCCCACTGCCTTGCTGAGGGAGGGGGCCTTGCTGTTAGCTGCGCTGCTGTGGGGAGAAAGACTTCGGCCCAGGGTGCCAGCGGCCCCGAGGGCCAGGGCGGTCGGCCATCTTTGGTGCTGGGCAGAGGGAGGGAGGGCCCAGGGCGGGGCCCAGGGGCAAAGGGACGGTGGTCGGCGGGAAGGAAGAGAAGGCCCTGCGGAGCTGGAGTGCAGCCCAGGGCTGGTGGGAGAAGGTGTAGGCGTGCCCAGTCACCAGGGGGAGCCGGTTGTCCGGCGGCTTGGGCATCCAGGGCGGCCCAAGGGAATGGCGAGGGGCGGCGGCATGAGGGCCCCAAGGCCAGGAACCAGGGAGTGCACGCATGGGAGGCAGGGTCAACTCCCGCACGCCCTCCCCCCGCCCCAACGCCCCCCCAGTCCTCGCCACCTTCGCCCACTCCCTCCCTCCGTTGCGGCTGTCCTCTCTGCTGCCTCAACCTCCCCACCCCGTTCCCATCGCCGCCCAGCGAGCCCCACTGGTTCCTGTGAGGGTGGGCCTTGTTGCTTGGAGTTGGAGGAGCTGGGTTGGAGCCGCCAGTCCCTGCAGCGGGCGGCTCCAGCGGGCCTGTGAATCGCCGTGGGGTGCCCGGGAGTAAGGGGGCAGCGGAGCAAGGGATGTTTGGAGGAAGGCTTGCTGGGCAAAGGGGGGCGGTGGAGGCACAGGGAGAAGAAGGGAGGCCGAAGGAGAAAGAAAAAAGCCAAGAAAGTAGCCTCAGAACCAGAGTCCAGGGCACCCGGGAACGGTCTCCCATCCAAGTCCTGACCGGATCCGACCCTGCTTAGCTTCCAAGAGCAGAAGAGATGCGCTGCCATCAGGCCACTAGGGCCATAGGCCTGAGAGGCTGCTGCTGCGACCCACATCAGACTGCTCTGGGCCTCCGGGCCCCAGCGTGCTCCTCTTGTCACCCCTCCACCTGCCCTGTGCTTTGCTCCTGCGTGCCTGCGAGCCTGCCTTGGGGTGAGGCGCCTCCAGCATCTCAGAGTCGCAGAAGTCCTGGCGATCTCCCCAAGTGTCTCTGGACTTCCCAGCAGGACCGCCCCCTCCGCCGCCGCTCCCGCCGCCGCCTCCTCCTCCTCCTCCTCCTCCTCCCCCGCCGCCACCGCCGCCTCCGCCGCCGCTGTCGTTTGGAACCCGAGATGCCTAGGGGGGGCGTTCGGTCTTGGAGGCAGGCATGCGGAGTGTTCTCAGCGCCCCCAACTCCCCAACCGCAGCCCTGGGTCTAGCGTGGCAAGCCACCCCGCCTTGCTCAATGGCGGCCCGAAGTCAAGGGCGCCACCAGAGACCCTGGGCAGCAGTCCACCGCCGTGGCCCGTCCCCCTCTATCCTTCCCGTGACACCCCTCCCCCACGAACCCCCCATCACCAGGACAGGACTGAGAGATACGGGAGCCCGGCTGACATAGACAGACACAAAGACACACAGGGAAAGCCAGAGATACGCACGGAGGGGTAGTCGGAGCGAGAGAGGAAGAGAGAGACACGGGGAGACCGAGGATCCAACACACAGACCCGCACTGAACCCCCGAACAGACACACAGAGATCCTGACCTGGATGCGGATGGGGACACGGAAAGGGACAGCCTCGCCGGTGCACGCAAGGGACCCAGACACACACCACACACACCGGAGGCTGTGTTGGCGAGGCAGCTAGCCTCTGGGGGTGTGGTGGAGCTTGGCCAGGTTTTGGCAAGCTGACCGCGCCCTGGTGCTGCTAGAGGAGCCCCTCGGAGCGCCAGGAAGCACAGCCAAGTTGCCTGGAATCCCCTTCTGCTCCCATGCCTGCCCAGCAACTACACTGGCCTGGGGGCATGCGGGGGACTCTTTCCTTGGTCTCGTCGTTTATTTGGGGGTACCCCTCGACGCCGACGCCGTGGTGCCGGGCGCGCCCCCACTGCCTTGCTGAGGGAGCGGGCCTCGCTGTTAGGTGCGCTGCTGTGGGGAGAAGGACTTAGGCTCAGGGTGCCAGCGGCCCCAAGGTCCAGGGCGGTCGGCCATCTTTGGTGCTGGGCAGAGGGAGCGAGGGCCCAGGGCGGGGCCCAGGGGCAAAGGGACGGTGGTCGGCGGGAAGGAAGAGAAGGCCCTGCGGGGCTGGAGCGCAGCGCAGGGCTGGTGGGAGAAGGTGTAGGCGTGCCCAGTCACCAGGGGGAGCCTGTTGTCCGGTGGCTTGGGCATCCAGGGCGACCCAAGGGAAAGGCGAGGGGCGGCGGCATGAGGGCCCCAAGGGCAGGAACGAGGGAGGGCACGCATGGGAGGCAGGGTGAACTCCCGCACGCGCTCCCCCCTCCCCATCGCCCCCCAGTCCTCGCCACCTTCGCCCACTCCCTCCCTCCGTAGCGGCTGCCCTCTCTGAGGCCTCAGCCTCCACACCCCGTTCCCATCGCCCCCCAGCGAGCCCCACTGGTTCCTGTGAGGGTGGGCCTTGTGACTTGGAGTTGGAGGAGCTGGATTCGAGCCGCCTGTCGCTGCAGCGGGCGGCTCCAGCGGGCCTATGAACCGCCGTGGGGTGCCCGGGGGTAAGGGGGCAACGGGGCAAGGGATGTTTGGAGGAAGGCTTGCTGGGCAAAGGGGGGCGGTGGAGGCACAGGGAGAAGAAGGGAGGCCGAAGGAGAAAGAAAAAAGCCAAGAAAGTAGCCTCAGAACAAGAGTGCAGGGCACCCGGGAACGGTCTCCCATCCAAGTCCTGAGCGGATCCGACCCTGCTTAGCTTCCAAGAGCAGAAGAGATGCGCTGCCATCAGGCCGCTAGGGCCAAAGGCCTGAGAGGCTGATGCTGCGACTCCCAGCAGACTGCTCTTGGCCTCCGAGCCCCAGCGTGCTCCTCTCGTCAACCCCTCCGCCTGCCCTGGCCTTGGCTCCTGCGTGCCTGCGCGCCTGCCTTGGGGTGAGGCGCCTCCAGCATCTCAGAGTCGCAGAAGTCCCGGCGATCTCCCCAACTGTCTCTGGACTTCCCAGCCGGACCGCCCCCTCCGCCGCCGCTCCCGCCGCCGTCGCCTCCTCCTACGCCGCCGCCGCCGCCGCCGCCGCCACTGTGGTTTGGAACCCGAGATGCCTAGGGGGGGCGTTCGGTCTTGGAGGCAGGCATGCGGAGTGTTCACAGCGCCCCGAACTCCCCAACCAGAGACCCTGGGCAGCAGTCCACCCCCGTGGCCCCACCCCCGCCAACCTTCCCCTGACAACCCCCCACGCACCCCCCATCACCAGGACAGGACTGAGAGATACGGGAGCCCGGCTGACAGAGACAGACACACAGACACACAGGGAAAGACAGAGAGGCACACGGAGGGGTAGTCGGAGCGAGAGAGGAAGAGAGAGACACGGGGAGAACGAGGATCCAACACACAGACCCGCACTGAACCCCCGAACAGACAGACAGAGACCCTGACCTGGATGCGGATGGGGACACGGAAAGGGACGGACTCGCCGGTGCACGCAAGGGACCCAGACACACACCACACACACCGGAGGCTGTGTTGGCGAGGCAGCTAGCCTCTGGGGGTGTGGTGGAGCTTGGCCAGGTTTTGGCAAGCTGACCGCGCCCTGGTTCTGCTAGAGGAGCCCCTCGGAGCGCCAGGAAGCACAGCCAAGTTGCCTGGAATCCCCTTCTGCTCCCATGCCTGCCCAGCAACCACACTGGCCTGGGGGCATGCGGGGGACTCTTTCCTTGGTCTCGTCGTTTATTTGGGGGTACCCCTCGACGCCGACGCCGTGGTGCCGGGCGCGCCCCCACTGCCTTGCTGAGGGAGCGGGCCTTGCTGTTAGCTGCGCTGCTGTGGGGAGAAGGACTTCGGCCCAGGGTGCCAGCGGCCCCGAGGGCCAGGGCGGTCGGCCATTTTGGTGCTGGGCAGAGGGAGGGAGGGCCCAGGGCGGGGCCCAGGGGCAAAGGGACGGTGGTCGGCGGGAAGGAAGAGAAGGCCCTGCGGGGCTGGAGCGCAGCCCAGGGCTGGTGGGAGAAGGTGTAGGCGTGCCCAGTCACCAGGGGGAGCCGGTTGTTCGGCGGCTTGGGCATCCAGGGCGGCCCAAGGGAATGGCGAGGGGCGGCGGCATGAGGGCCCCAAGGCCAGGAACCAGGGAGTGCACGCATGGGAGGCAGGGTGAACTCCCGCCCGCGCTCCCCCCGCCCCATCGCCCCCCCAGTCCTCGCCACCTTCGCCCACTCCCTCCCTCCGAAGCGGCAGCCCTCTCTGCCGCCTCAGCCTCCCCACCCCCTTCCCATCGCCCCCCCGCGAGCCCCACTGGTTCCTGTGAGGGTGGGCCTTGTGACTTGGAGTTGGAGGAGCTGGGTTGGAGCCGCCTGTCGCTGCAGCGGGCGGCTCCAGCGGGCCTGTGAACCGCCGTGGGGTGCCCGGGGGTAAGGGGGCAACGGGGCAAGGGATGTTTGGAGGAAGGCTTGCTGGGCAAAGGGGGGCGGTGGAGGCACAGGGAGAAGAAGGGAGGCCGAAGGAGAAAGAAAAAAGCCAAGAAAGTAGCCTCAGAACAAGAGTGCAGGGCACCCGGGAACGGTCTCCCATCCAAGTCCTGAGCGGATCCGACCCTGCTTAGCTTCCAAGAGCAGAAGAGATGCGCTGCCATCAGGCCGCTAGGGCCAGAGGCCTGAGAGGCTGCTGCTGCGACCCACAGCAGACTGCTCTGGGCCTCCGAGCCCCAGCGTGCTCCTCTCGTCAACCCCTCCGCCTGCCCTGGCCTTGGCTCCTGCGTGCCTGCGAGCCTGCCTTGGGGTGAGGCGCCTCCAGCATCTCAGAGTCCCAGAAGTCCCGGCGATCTCCCCAACTGTCTCTGGACTTCCCAGCCGGACCGCCCCCTCCGCCGCCGCTCCCGCCGCCGCCGCCTCCTCCTACGCCGCCGCCGCCGCCGCCACTGCCACTGTGGTTTGGAACCCGAGATGCCTAGGGGGGGCGTTCGGTCTTGGAGGCAGGCATGCGGAGTGTTCACAGCGCCCCGAACTCCCCAACCAGAGACCCTGGGCAGCAGTCCACCCCCGTGGCCCCTCCCCCGCCAACCTTCCCCTGACACCCCCCCCACGCACCCCCCATCACCAGGACAGGACTGAGCGATACGGGAGCCCGGCTGACAGAGACAGACACACAGACACACAGGGAAAGACAGACAGGCACACGGAGGGGTAGTCGGAGCGAGAGAGGAAGAGAGAGACACGGGGAGAACGAGGATCCAACACTCAGACCCGCACTGAACCCCCGAACAGACACACAGAGACCCTGACCTGGATGCGGATGGGGATACGGAAAGGGACGGACTCGCCGGTGCACGCAAGGGACCCAGACACACACCACACACACCGGAGGCTGTGTTGGCGAGGCAGCTAGGCTCTGGGGGTGTGGTGGAGCTTGGCCAGGTTTTGGCAAGCTCACCGCGCCCTGGTGCTGCTAGAGGAGCCCCTCGGAGCGCCAGGAAGCACAGCCAAGTTGCCTGGAATCCCCTTCTGCTCCCATGCCTGCCCAGCAACCACACTGGCCTGGGGGCATGCGGGGGACTCTTTCCTTGGTCTCGTCGTTTATTTGGGGGTACCCCTCGACGCCGACGCCGTGGTGCCGGGCGCGCCCCCACTGCCTTGCTGAGGGAGGGGGCCTTGCTGTTAGCTGCGCTGCTGTGGGGAGAAAGACTTCGGCCCAGGGTGCCAGCGGCCCCGAGGGCCAGGGCGGTCGGCCATCTTTGGTGCTGGGCAGAGGGAGGGAGGGCCCAGGGCGGGGCCCAGGGGCAAAGGGACGGTGGTCGGCGGGAAGGAAGAGAAGGCCCTGCGGAGCTGGAGTGCAGCCCAGGGCTGGTGGGAGAAGGTGTAGGCGTGCCCAGTCACCAGGGGGAGCCGGTTGTCCGGCGGCTTGGGCATCCAGGGCGGCCCAAGGGAATGGCGAGGGGCGGCGGCATGAGGGCCCCAAGGCCAGGAACCAGGGAGTGCACGCATGGGAGGCAGGGTCAACTCCCGCACGCCCTCCCCCGGCCCCAACGCCCCCCCAGTCCTCGCCACCTTCGCCCACTCCCTCCCTCCGTTGCGGCTGTCCTCTCTGCTGCCTCAACCTCCCCACCCCGTTCCCATCGCCGCCCAGCGAGCCCCACTGGTTCCTGTGAGGGTGGGCCTTGTTGCTTGGAGTTGGAGGAGCTGGGTTGGAGCCGCCAGTCCCTGCAGCGGGCGGCTCCAGCGGGCCTGTGAATCGCCGTGGGGTGCCCGGGAGTAAGGGGGCAGCGGAGCAAGGGATGTTTGGAGGAAGGCTTGCTGGGCAAAGGGGGGCGGTGGAGGCACAGGGAGAAGAAGGGAGGCCGAAGGAGAAAGAAAAAAGCCAAGAAAGTAGCCTCAGAACCAGAGTCCAGGGCACCCGGGAACGGTCTCCCATCCAAGTCCTGACCGGATCCGACCCTGCTTAGCTTCCAAGAGCAGAAGAGATGCGCTGCCATCAGGCCACTAGGGCCATAGGCCTGAGAGGCTGCTGCTGCGACCCACATCAGACTGCTCTGGGCCTCCGGGCCCCAGCGTGCTCCTCTTGTCACCCCTCCACCTGCCCTGTGCTTTGCTCCTGCGTGCCTGCGAGCCTGCCTTGGGGTGAGGCGCCTCCAGCATCTCAGAGTCGCAGAAGTCCTGGCGATCTCCCCAAGTGTCTCTGGACTTCCCAGCAGGACCGCCCCCTCCGCCGCCGCTCCCGCCGCCGCCTCCTCCTCCTCCTCCTCCTCCTCCTCCTCCTCCTCCCCCGCCGCCACCGCCGCCTCCGCCGCCGCTGTCGTTTGGAACCCGAGATGCCTAGGGGGGGCGTTCGGTCTTGGAGGCAGGCATGCGGAGTGTTCTCAGCGCCCCCAACTCCCCAACCGCAGCCCTGGGTCTAGCGTGGCAAGCCACCCCGCCTTGCTCAATGGCGGCCCGAAGTCAAGGGCGCCACCAGAGACCCTGGGCAGCAGTCCACCGCCGTGGCCCGTCCCCCTCTAACCTTCCCGTGACACCCCCCCCCACGAACCCCCCATCACCAGGACAGGACTGAGAGATACGGGAGCCCGGCTGACATAGACAGACACAAAGACACACAGGGAAAGCCAGAGATACGCACGGAGGGGTAGTCGGAGCGAGAGAGGAAGAGAGAGACACGGGGAGACCGAGGATCCAACACACAGACCCGCACTGAACCCCCGAACAGACACACAGAGATCCTGACCTGGATGCGGATGGGGACACGGAAAGGGACAGCCTCGCCGGTGCACGCAAGGGACCCAGACACACACCACACACACCGGAGGCTGTGTTGGCGAGGCAGCTAGCCTCTGGGGGTGTGGTGGAGCTTGGCCAGGTTTTGGCAAGCTGACCGCGCCCTGGTGCTGCTAGAGGAGCCCCTCGGAGCGCCAGGAAGCACAGCCAAGTTGCCTGGAATCCCCTTCTGCTCCCATGCCTGCCCAGCAACTACACTGGCCTGGGGGCATGCGGGGGACTCTTTCCTTGGTCTCGTCGTTTATTTGGGGGTACCCCTCGACGCCGACGCCGTGGTGCCGGGCGCGCCCCCACTGCCTTGCTGAGGGAGCGGGCCTCGCTGTTAGGTGCGCTGCTGTGGGGAGAAGGACTTAGGCTCAGGGTGCCAGCGGCCCCAAGGTCCAGGGCGGTCGGCCATCTTTGGTGCTGGGCAGAGGGAGCGAGGGCCCAGGGCGGGGCCCAGGGGCAAAGGGACGGTGGTCGGCGGGAAGGAAGAGAAGGCCCTGCGGGGCTGGAGCGCAGCGCAGGGCTGGTGGGAGAAGGTGTAGGCGTGCCCAGTCACCAGGGGGAGCCTGTTGTCCGGTGGCTTGGGCATCCAGGGCGACCCAAGGGAAAGGCGAGGGGCGGCGGCATGAGGGCCCCAAGGGCAGGAACGAGGGAG